>NC_057719.1:22185519-22191107 GCF_004010195.1 Chiloscyllium plagiosum
CTCTCCACACTTCATGCTCTCTGCCTTTATTCCTGATGAAGGGCTTTTGTCCGAAATGTCGATTTTGCTGCTCCTCGGATGCTGCCTGAACTGCTGTGCCCTTCCAGCACCACTAATCCAAAATCTGGTTTCCAGCATCTGCAGTCATTGTTTTTACCAAGAATGTAACTATACCAAACAACCTGATCTATCTCATAAAAACAAGATTCTGCACAAAACTTCAACTGCCTCTAAACTGAGTGGCTCCAGCAGTGAAGTCAAACTGAGCTTGAGTAGTCGTCCTTTAATATGTTTCAGCATGTAATGCAAAATGTATTTGTTCTTGGCTCTGAAATGGATCCTTGATGCAGCAACAAGTTAAAGTCTTAAAGTGACACTGAAGTGTAATGGAAGGAAGATTTCTTTTTGGATGCTGTGTTGGCAAAGTGACAATTCTGCAAAGCCAGTTACCTTCAGCTGGCAATCCCAGGCAAAGGAGTTCCAAGAATAATTTGTCAGAAACATTAAATTATCATACTCAAACTGTAGAGAGCGCTGTTTATAAGGACCAATTAAAACAAATTATGTGCAACTGATCGTTAAAGCTTCATTTCACTCCAACTTACTGCCGTTCCTGGCCATATGATGTTTAGTGGAAAATTGTGAATGATAAAGGTGAAAGATTATTTCATTCCAGTGGGATAAAATCCTTTATAGTAAAAACTCAGATTAATTTTTAACAATTAGTTTATGACCACAATTCAATATAGTTCTTTGGCTAGGAAGCTTCGAAAGAACATTCTGAGGTTGTGAAGATGCTACAAAACTGCAAATCTCTTCCTTCTTTTAAATACGTTAAGCATGGCAGCATGTTGATTCTTAAACAATATGAACAATGGTATGTTTAGGATCTGGAACACATTCCCAAGACTTCAGAGGAGGCAAACTCAATCATGTTTGTCAAACGGAAATTAGATTGTAATCCAAAGAGTATAGGTTTGCAGGGCTATGGGTTCAAGCCAGGGAAGATGGACTAGCTCCGTAGCTCTTACAGAGAGTTTGCAAAGACAGAATGGGCCCAATGTCAGTGCTGTTACATTCTCTGATTCCAGCATTGCGTTGTCTCATGATTATAGCTTTAACCAACTTTTTTTCACTAATTTAATGAGTGTAATTCACAGGAATTAAAAGAAAAGAGTAAAAATGTCCCTTTTACTCCACAGAGAATTTGCAGGAGAATATTACACTGGTTGGCAATGTATCATTAATAAAAAAAACTAATTTCATTTCAAATATAAGCTGGGCTTCAGTGGAAAAATTAATTTCATGTTAAAGACATGTGTCTTTAGTTATTCTAGTAGTCGTTCTCTAATGAGCTTCCTTAAATCTAAAGCAAAGTATTTGAAGTATTTTATGTTATGGTCCTGTGGTTTATCTTTCTCCTTCAGCACAAAACCATTAGACATCACTAAAAGGTATACAGTCCTTGCTCTAAATAAACCCACTGTTCAAAGAGATCCTAATCCTTTCCCTGCTGTAAGTGTTTAAATATCTATTCATGGCTCTCATTGTTATGCTGCCAGAGCAAACATACACTATAAATGCTTGAAGCCTAAAACGATTAGTCTTTATGTCCCACCTTTTTCAGACTTCGGATTTACAATTTATTTTGGCAAGTTTAATGAATTGCTGCAAAAGTGATATATATTTATTGAAATATAATGTAACATTATTAAAATTCTACCAGATACAGTTAATGCAATGAACAGATTTGAGTAGTATTTATAACTAGACATCAAAGAGCTTTGAAGGCAGGAAGAGAGTCAGCTGGCCCATGTAGGATTATGTAAGTAAAGATCTTTTATTCCAGCAGTCACTTGGATTGAACTAGCTTGTGATTTTAAATTAATGTTAGCCAGTAAAAGCAGTAAAAAAAACTATTTTACAACAATCAATCAAATCTGTGACTAAATCCAATTTATATCTTAAAGAAAGAACTTGCATTTATCTAACATCCTTTACATCACAGAAAGTGCCAAAACACAAAGTACAAGTTCTTTGAGTAGATACTATTGTTATCCAGCTAAATATGATATTCATTTTGTCCACAGTAAGGCTCCATGAACAGCAGATTGTGTGAGTAATCAATCAGTTAGTGATGGGCAATAAATGCTGGCTTAAGTACTGACAGCCATGAATGAATGAATTTTAAAATGCTTGATTTTGGTTAAGACTATTGTAGTTTAGACTTATATTGGATGAAGTCTCTGCTGTTCATTGAATAGATTGGGGGCTGTATTTATTTTCACCAACATGGGTTGAATCCTGACTTCACCTTAGCAACGTTTCTGATTGCTGATGTGTCCAGCAATGCAATACTCCTTTATTACCACACAAGAGTGTCAGGATAGATTACGTACTGTGATCCTGGAGTCTGGCTTCAATCAATGGACTCAGATCTTCCAATCTGTATCAGAAATCTGAACCAAACAGAGAATGACATACTTGCCTTTAAAGAAGTCCTCTTTCCAGAATTCTGGGCCAGTAGTCTAATTCAGGTAAGGAGTCCAACAGTGAGTTGGATTTATGATGAAACCATGCTAAAACTAGCTTCCTTATTTTAAGACTTCAAGATTCTGAGAAACTTTGATATATGCTGAAAGATGGTAAACATCTAAGGTAAGTAGGAAAGGAAGTTGGTTAACAGGTGAGCGAAGGGACAGGATGCCAGGTGGGTGAAGGAATAGGATGCCAAGTGGGTGAAAGGATCGGGTGGCTGGTGGGTGAAGGGATAGGGTGGCTGTTGGATACATAAGGGAGACAGGTTAAAGTGGGGGCTGTGGTCAGTTTGAAAATAGGAAAGGTTGTCTTGTGAGATTGGGACCATACTTAGCTGGCTATGGGAGGCATTTCTTTTTTGAGGGGGTTGTCAGTCCAAGTGGTAGGGTGGAGACAGGGGGAATTCCATAGTTAGCCAGGATTTAGGGCATCTTTTAATCTCACTAACTTCTTACTTAAAAACAATTGAATTAATTGGCAAATGGAGGAGAGAAACTAAATGTTATTAGACACACTTCCAGCAATATATCCGATTTCAACAATAGCTGGATATGCTTTAGATGCAAAAATGCTACACGCAAGGCTGGGAACATAGGTTAGGAATACAACTTGAAAACTGGAGGTTACAATGCTCAAGACCACACTGCAGTTGCTATGCCAGGCTTTGTCTAATGCAATTTTAAATGAAGCATATAGAATATGCATCATTTTGCAAGTGTTCATACAACAATATCAGCATTCAATTATGTTATCCTTAGCATAACAAAATGTCTGAAGTTATCAAAGGAATGTTAAAATTGAGTTAAAGAAACTATTAGGAGAGGAGAGATGGAGAGATCTTGAGAATACATTCTAAAGTAAAAATAATTGGATACCTCAAAACATGTTGTCTCAAAAAAGTGGAGAAAGAAGAGGCGAGAGCCATGGATTGATAGTTTTTGGGATTTAAGAAAGATGTCATATGGCTGTAAGATCAGGAAAGACCATGAAGCAATTGAGTTTGGAGGATAATAATTATAAGTTTGAAGCATTGGGGAGCCTAGAACCAATATGGGTCAATATATAGAGGGCAAGTTGGAAGTAGCATTCGGCATAAAACAGGAAGTAAACATTGGAATTTTTGTTGAGTTTAGGTTTTGTTGGGTAGAAGTTGGAACACCTGCAAGATGATTTTTTAGTAGTTGCATCTGGTGTTGTACATGACGTTTGAAGCATTAAATAGAGTCATAGCGATATACAGCATGGAAAGAGATCCTTTCATCCAACTCATGTTGACCAGAATCCTAATTCAGTCTCGTCCCATTTGCCAGCATTTAGCTTATATCCCTCTAAATCTTTCTATTCATGATGCCTTTTAAATGTTGTAGTTGTACCAACCTCCACCACTTCCTCTGGCAGTTCATTCCATACTTGCACCATCCTCATTCCATACTTGCACCACCGAAAAAGTTGCCCAAAGGTCCCTTTTAAATCTTTCCCCTCTCACCTTAAATCCATGCCCTCTAATTTTGGGCCCTCCCACCCTGGGGAAAAAGACCTTTTCTTTTTACCCTATCCATGCCCTTCATGATTTTATAAAGCTTTGTAAGGTCACCCCTTAGCTGAAGACATTCCAGGGAAAATAGCCCCAGCCTATTCAGCCTCTCCCTATCGCTCAAACCCTCCAACCCTCGCAACATCCTTGCAAATCTTGGCTAAGGCAGGAAGAAAGATGATATAACAAAGCCGGGAGGGAGTAAGCATCATCGGTGAAGAAACCAGAAGCTCAGCTTGGGATCAATTTAAATACCAAGGTTATAAAAGGTTTGCTTTAACCTGAGACAGAATGGGAAGTAGCCATTCAGGGTTTATAATGAGGGACAAAGACATGAGTCTTTCACATGCTTAAATGGAAGAAATTGTGATTCATCCAGAGTAAGATGTCAAGCAAGTAATTAGCACAGAAGGAAGGGATGAAATTGCTCCACCAAAGAGCTTTGGTGTAAGGCGATTTGGATATTGATAGTCAACTGATTCTTTGCTGGAGAGACAATTATTCACTTAGAGCAATATAATGAATAAATGCAACATATTCAGACTTATCAAGAATCTTAACATGACTCTCTGAGGCAGATTTTCAACTTGTGGACAGTATTTAAAAATTGGTGGCAGGGATTGATGCAAATGAAATTTGTTTTTTTTTCGGATATAATGTGTGATCTGGCTCCATAACCATTTTTTATATCCTACAGCAACAAGTTGAGAATTTCTCACTGAATTACAGTGAAGCAAAAAGATACATTTTCTTCATTGAATGAGAGGAAAAGATAATGCTAAGCCAGAAGGATGGGGAATAGTCTGGTAAGTGGGGAATGGCTTTCCTTCCAACGCTGCAATTTCAAGTCCAGTAACACATAACCACATAAGAATGAGACAGCTGAAGATACTTTTGTACTGTCAGCATTTTCCCTAAAGGTGGTCTTGTTAACCAAACCTGCTGAGTACAAACTCATGGAATTGGACTAAACACTGATCATACACTATTCCGACCATTATTACTCTATACTAGCTTGTTGTGGTTCTGTTCGCCGAGCTGGAAGTTTTTGTTGCAAACGTTTCGTCCCCTGGCTAGGCGACATCATCAGTGCTTGGGAGCCGCCTGCGAAGCGCTTCTTTGATGTTTCCTCCAGTGTTTATAGTGGTCTGTCCCTGCCGCATCCGATTGTCAGTTTCAGCTGTCCGCTGTAGCGGTTGGTATATTGGGTCCAGGTCGATGTGTTTGTTGATGGAGTTTGTGGATGAATGCCATGCCTCTAGGAATTCCCTGGCTGTTCTCTGTCTGGCTTGCCCTATGATAGTAGTGTTGTCCCAGTCGAATTCATGTTGCTTGTTGTCTGCGTGTGTGGAAACAAAGGATAGCTGGTCGTGTCGTTTCGTGGCTAGTTGCAACAAATATGTCGATGACACGTTTGTAATCATTAAAAACACGGAATAGAAAAAACACACTGGATCATCAACGCCACACACACAGGAATCCGATTCACGAGAGAAGAAGAAAAGGATAGCCAACT
>NC_057719.1:22191117-22281951 GCF_004010195.1 Chiloscyllium plagiosum
TGTGCGTGGCTGTTGGTTTGTGTGCCGTTATGAGTCCTCGGGGTCGCAGTAGTCTGGCTGTCAGTTCTGAGATGCTCCTGATGTATGGTAGTGTGGCTAGTCCTTTTGGTTGTGGTATGTCCTCGTTCCGTGGTCTTTCTCTTAGGCATCTGTTGATGAAGTTGCGCGGGTATCCGTTTTTGGCAAATACCAAATTACAAACATGTCATCGACATATTTGGTGCAAACGTTATGTCGATGACACGTTTGTAATCATTAAAAACACGGAAATACAAAAAAACACACCAGATCATCAACGTTCGCTCGGCGAACAGAACCACAACAACGAGCACCCGAGCTACAAATCTTCGCACAAACTCTATACTAGCTTTGTAGGAGACTCTAGCTTGAGACAGGTAAAAACAATGACTGCAGATGCTGGAAACCAGAGTCTAGATTAGAGTGGTGCTGGAAAAACACAGCAGTTCAGGCAGCATCCGAGGAGCAGTAAAATCGACATTTCGGGCAAAAACCCTTCATCAGAAATACAGGCAGAGAGCCTCCTCTCACTTATCTCTCCATCCTTTGGGCTTTTGCCCGAAACGTCGATTTTACTGCTCCTCGGATGCTGCCTGAACTGCTGTGTTTTTCCAGCACCACTCTAATCTAGACTCTGGCTTGCAACAGGCCAACACATAAAAGGTCCATGCATTTGTGCAGAGGCAATTGAAGTGTTGGAGAAAGCATATAAACATTCAAGTAATTCATATATATGATCTTCCAAGCACCCCGTCCTCCATGCGTGTATCCAAGATTGCAGTTCATTTACTGGGTATATTAGCTATCTCAGAACCCACTGAACCTGACTGGAAATAAATCATCATCAATGCCAAATGCAAATGAGTACAGTATTGGACGCTGATTGCAGACCAAATGTTTGGTGAGTGGGGAGTTAAAAGAACTGAGTTTGTTCTTAAAATCTAATCTAAAATATAATTAACATTACTGAAACACTGTGTTTTATTTATCAGTCTGCAAGCAGACTAAGTTGCTTTCTTCCAGCTGAGTCAGGGTAAACACTCTCTGCTTTAAGAGCTGAGTAGTTAATTAGTTATGTAATCAGATAAATGTTTGAATTGTGTTTCTTTAGGCCCAGTTCAGTGGACTACTAATACAGGATTTTTGGGTATAGCCAAAGACAAATGAGTTCAATTAAGAAAACTGAATGCAATCCTGAGAGATTGGTGAGTGTACTATTCAAAGAAGAAGAGGAAGGAGGTAACTGTTTCCTTTAATTTTAGCCACTTTACCTGTCTCTCCCTGCAAGAACAGATTCTTGCTCTACAATAGGGAAAGGACTCATTGGGTGAGTATCTGATAAGTGATTAAGTACTATTCTATTAAGTTTAACATATTGCACAAAAATGATGATAAAGTTAATGCAATGTATAAAAAGCAACATAAATAAGTGAATAGTAATTACTTATTAAGGATGGCAGGATAGGTGATGTGCCAAGGCTGCAGCAGGTGGGGGCTGGATCTCATTGTGATCCTTTTGCAACACATGTTTGAAGGTTGAGTAGTTTCAGCTCAGAGTTTATCAACAGGAGGCTGAATTACAGGCACTGCAACGCATGTGATGGAAGTGTCACCTCAAAGGTCATTGCAGAAAATAAAAATATCTCAGCATGGATGGAAGATTGACTGGCCAACAGACAGAAAGGAGAGTATGCATGAATGGGTCTTTTTTTTGTTGGCAGGAATTGACAAGTGGACTCCCACAAGGGTCTATATTGGGTCTCAGTTTTTTAACAATTTACATCATAACTTAAATGAGGAAAGGAAGAAGCAAAGTAGCTAAATCTACAGAAACGCAAAGGTAGGAAGGAAAATATTTTGCATGAGTGAGTGGGTTAAAAGCTGGTAAATAGAGTATAATAGGAAAAATGCGACATTGTTGACTTTGGCAGGAAGAATGAAATGCAGAGTATTTGTTAAACACAGACAACTGGAGAAATCCAAGGTGTAAAGGATTTTACATGTTCTGGGAATGAGAACACATTATGTAGGTACAGAATGTAATTAAGATGTTTAATGGGATGTTATCCATTAATATGAGAGAATTTGAATGTAAAATTAAGAAAAGAAACAGAAATTGCTAGAAAAAAAGTCTGGCGGCATCTGCAGCGAGAAATCAGAGATAACGTTTCAGGTCCAGTGAGCCTTCTTCATAACTGATTTTAGCTCAGAAAAGGTTGGCAATCTGCCAAATGTACGTTGAGGGAGGGGAGGGGAGTAAAATGGATCCCAGAGACAGAGAGAAAAACAACTGGATAGACAAAGGAATGGGGAAAGTTCAGCCTGGGAGAATGTGAAGCTACTCATGGGGAGCATTAGTAGCTGACAATGACTGTGCTAACAGCCCATGTGATGACAAGGCCTGGTGTGTGGGGTCTGGGGAAAGGACATAGGAGAGGGTGCCCAGAACCTAAAAATATTGAATTCAATATTAAGTCCTGAAGGCTACAGGGTGCTCGAGTGGAAAATGAGATGCTGTTCTTCCATTTTGTACTGAGCTTCACTGGAGCGTTGCAGCAAACCTGAGACAGAGATGCTGAAGAGAGAATACAGCGGTGTGCTGAAGTAGCAGGCAACACGAAGCTCAGGTCATTTTGCAGACAGAACTTAGGTGTCTAGCAATACGATTGTCCTGTCTGTGTTTCATCTTCCAATATAGAGCAGACCACATTGTGATCTGATAGAGTAGGTTGAGTGAAGTGCAGGGAAACTTATGTCTCGGGATTTGGACAGTGAGGAGGGAGGAAGTGGACAGGCAGTCATTATACCTACTACAATTACATGGAAAGGTTATCAAGGGGGTGTGGGAGGGTTGTTTGGAGTGGAGGAAATGTGGACCAGGTAAGTCCTGGAGAGAACAGTCCCTGTGGAAGGCTGATGTTTAAAAGAGCATCCATAAAGCCTAACATAAGTGTTCATTGTTCAAAAAACCCCAAGAGTGAAAGGAGAGTCATTTTTTAACAAATGTCCAGTGAGAGTGAAGGCCTGCACAGATCAATGCATACTGATGTGAAATGATTGTGAACAGTTCTCATGGATTTGAAGTGAGAAAAGTTAGTCAGATGGGTTACAAGAGTGATTAGAACAGAATAATTTTGCACTTAATTATCTAGGTCAATACTGTGCATGATACCAATAACTCAGTTTTGATTGGACCAAGGGACTACAGCTTCTGAAGGTATGCTGTCTGAAACTTTTATATCATCTATTTTCTGGAGTCGCTTTCACCTAAAGTTACCGAGAGGAATCTTTGCAGCTTCTGAACGATATGGGCAATGCTGTGTCCTTTGGGAAAATATGGCAAGACCAGAAAATGAGATGCTTGACGAGCAGAAAAATAATCCTATTTTCCAGTCATGGTTTTAACAGTGAGCGACTAGAGACCTATTTCCATAAATTAACATTTCATTATTGAAATCACTCCATAGAGGCCAGTATCCCATCACCAAGCCATCCTTTATTTACTTAGAACTTGAACTGGGCCGTTTTCCTCAGAGCCAGCTCTCAGAGTTAGCGGAACCTCTGACACTGTCAGCCAGGGCTCCATGGTTGGACCATGTTGGCAGCCTCAGTCAGAGAACTCATATTCTATGAGATCCACCTGGCTGACCTTGTCACAATCACTAGAGGTATTATCTAATCTCATCTCATTTCTGAGCAGTTTGCTATTTTACCAGGCAATGGAGAGAAACTAGATGGTGATAATTTATAGCGTGGCAATCTGACCAGATGCCTAACACTTGAACTCTTTGCTTGCTCCTATGGGCATCCATCTTGAGCAGCAGTCCTCAACATAGGCTGAGACTTTTTCTCCTGAAGTGTCAGAGGCTGAGGGGGGGCCTTCTGTAGACTTGTAAAATCATAGGATAAGGTAAATAGCCAAGGTCTTTTTTTTCCCCTAGGACAGGAGAGTCCAAAATTAGAGGGCATAGGTTTAGGGTGAGAGGGGAAAGATTTAAAAGGACCTGAGAGGCAACATTTTCACACAGCAGGTGGCGCATGTATAGAAGAGGAGGTGGTGAAGGCTGGTACAATTACAACATTTAAAAGGCATCTGGATGGGTACATCAATAGGAAGGGTTTAGAGGGATATGGGCCAAGTGCTGGCAAATGTAACCAGATCAGTTTAGGATATCTGGTCAGCGTGGTTGAGTTGGACTGAGGGGTCTGTTTCCATGCTGTAGATCACCATGATTCTATCCCATGGGCAGCAACCATCTGCAATTTTCATCCACTGAATTTGGCATTGAATGCATACCAGCCTCAATACATCAACATGGCATGTCTCCCACTCACTTTTCATACAGTCGATGAGGTGTTGAGTTAGAAAAAGCACAGCAGGTCAAGCAGCATCAGAGGAGTAGGGGAGTTGGCGTTTCAGGTCAGAATCTTTCATTAGGGCTAGGGGAGGATGAAAGGGGCTGCAAAATAGATAGAGGGAGTGGGGGGGGGGCTAGGGGAAAGGGGAAGGGGAAGGGACGGCAATAAGTAAATGCAGGTAGGAGAGGTGAATGTAGATAGGAGGTGGCTGTGATTGGTCAGTGGGAATGGTGGAGCAGATAGGTGGGAAGGAAGATGGATGAGTTGGTCAGGTCAAGGGGGTATGATGGACAAGGAGGGCCTGTGGGGGGATGAGGTGGGGTGTTCGGAGAGGTGGGGACACTTGGAAGCTGGTGAATTCTATGTTGATACTGTATGGTTGTAAGCTCCTGAGGCTGAAGATGAGGTGTTCTTCCTCCCGTTTGTGTGTGGCCTTGTGTTAAGGTAGTGGAGGCCCAGGATGGACATGTCATCAGGGGAGTGGGAGGGGGAATTGAAATGGATGACAACTGGAAGTGGGGTTGATTGGAGCGTACGGACCATAAATGTGCCCTGAACCGGTTCCCGAGTTTGTGCTCAGTCTCTCCAATGTAGAGGAGACCACATCGGGAGCAATGGATGCAGTAAATCAGGTTAGAGGAAATGCATGTGAATCTCTGTCAGACTTAGCATGATACTCTGTGGCCTTTGACGGAGGTGAGAAGGGAAGTGTATGACTTCAGTAACACATTTTAGAGTGCACAAACACACTTAAATGCAATGTTACTGCGGGGTAACTTTGTGTGCAGGGATAAGCACCCATCTCATGCTTTGGAAGAGGGTGCACTTCAGGACTCCTGGCTCACTCTCTTAATGCTCATTCACTGCTTCAGCTTCACTGGGTCGGCCAGCATGTGTTATCCATCCAAAGTTGCCCTTGATAGTGTGGTCGTGAGCTTTGTAATGCTGTAGAGACACCAAAAAGTGCTATTAGGAAGGAAGTTTCATGAAGTTGACTGAAGGAACAGCAGTATATTTCCAAGTCAGGAAGTTGCGAGGCTTTTCACATCTTTTTAGATGGTAGTGGTCACGTGTTTGAAAACTGTTACCAAAGGAGCTTTGGTGGATTTCTACAGTTTATTTGGAAAGATGGTACAATCTGCTGCTACTGAGTATTAATGGTGGAGGGAGAGAATGGTGCCGGATGTGGTATCCATCAAGTGAGTGTTTTCTCCTGGATGGTGTCAAGATTCTTGGGTGTTGTTAAGCGGCATTCACCCAAGCCACATTCCTGATATGTGCTTTGTAGATGTTAGTCAGGTTTTGGAGAGTCAGGAGGTGAGTTATTTGCTGCAGGATTTTGAGCATTTGATCTTCTTTTGTAGCCACAGTACCTATATGCTGAGTCCAGTTTGGTTTCTAGTCAACGGTAACCTCCAGAATGCTGATAGTGAGGTATTCAGTATTGGTAATGCCATTGAATGTCAAAGGCAGATGATTAGATTCTTTTTCATGTTGGAAACAATCATGGCCTGATACTTCTTTGACACAAATCTAACTTCCCACTATCAGCTCAAGCCTCGATATTATCCAAGGTCTGGCTGCATTTGGACTTACATTACCTCAATATCTGAGGAGTTACAAGTGGTGCAGATGAGGAAGTCACAGCTGAAGGACCCTCAGGATGCACAGTAAGATCAAGGGCCTAGAATCCATCATTCCCAAAGCAGCTTCCAGAGCAAAGCACATGAGCACCACAGGCTGACAATGTCCCAGGATACTGACATGGATTTTCGCTATCTGCTGAAGCAGGACATTTGACCTGAAGGAGAGGATGACCATCCTATCCTGGTGGTCATTGATGTGACAACTGTGCCAATCTTTTATGAACTTGGCTGCTTCCAAGAATCCACTGGAGGTCTCTCAATCCTCAATCAGCAAATGTATGAAAACTCTTACTGATGTTCCAGATCACACTGCTTCAAATCATTTCCCTGTGATGATATCAGTGTTACAATCCTGAAAATGGGATTTTTCATGAGGGGTGGATTCCCATAAGTGTAAGGTGTTATAGACTTTCTACATGTCCAGTTGAAAGCACCAAATTGTAATGTGGCTAACTTAATGAACAGAAAGTCTTCTATTCAGTAAATGTATAAGTCCTCTGTGATCACCGGTTCTGCAAACTAAAGGTCCATGCCATAATAGCCAGGTAGCAGCCATAATGTTACTATTGAGAACACTGAATTTTCTGATTCATTTTAAGAGCCTGAGGATGGTTGCTGGGAGACAAAGGCTACACTCTGCAATTGATTGAAGGCTGAGGTTGTGTGCAAATACAATGCAATTCTTCCAACAGGGCCCTCCTGGAGCAGGTAATGGAGCTCCTGAAGATGAGATTCCAACATTGGAGGACACACTTCAGTAGTGTCCGTACAGAGTGGGCTACATATTCCGAGCATACCTTATGCCACACAACTGGAGCTGGCAAAGAGGGGGCGTGGGAAAGTGTGAGGTCATGCACTTTGGTAGAAAGAATGGAGGCTTGGAGTATTTTCTAAATGGGGAGAAAATTCAGAACTCTGAAGTGCAAAGGGACTTGGGAGTCCTAGTCCGGGTTTCTCTTAAGGTAAACTCGCAGGTTGAGTGGGTAGTTAGGAAAGCAAATACAATGTTGTCATTCATCTCGAGAGGACTAGAATATAAAAGCAGGGAGGTACTTCTGAGGTTTTATAAGGTTCTGTTCAGACCACATTTAGAGTGTTAAGAGCAATTTTGGGCGCTATACCTCAGGAAGGCCCCGTATTGCCCCTGGAATGGGTCTAGAGGAGGTTCACAAGAATGTTGCCAGGAATGAAAGTTTTAATATGTGAGGGATGTTTGAGGACTCTGGGACTATACTCAATTGAATTTATAAGGATGAGGGGGAGGTCTAATAGAAACTTACAGAATATTGAATGGCCTGGACAGAGTGGACTTTGGGAAGATGTTTCCATTGGCAGGAGAGTTTCAGACCCAAGGGTACAGCCTTAGAGTAAAGGGAAGACCCTTTAGAACGGAGATAAGAAGAAATGTCTTCAGCCAGAGGATGGAATTCATTGCCACAGAAGGCTGTGGAGGCCAGGTCATTGAGTATATTTCAAGCAGAGATAAATAGGTCCTTGATTGTCAAGGGGATCAGATGTTATGCAGAGAAAGCGAAAGGATGGGGTTGGAAAAACTTATCAATCATGATTGAATGGCAGAGCAGACTCGATGGGCTGAATGGCCTAATTTCTGCTCCGATGTCTCTTGGTTTTACGTGATGGATGTGAAGTCTATGGAGAATGCAGCAGGTTCCTAAGGAGGGAGCAGAGGATATTAAGCAGGAGGAGTAGCAACTTCGCCATTGTGCAGCACCAGGCACAACAAGCCAGATATGAATTAAATGAAGCAAGTTTTCAATCGATGTGACCTGGGTTCATTGATTGTAAATGTGTTGCTATTCCAAAGGCAAACAGTCCCTGTTTATTCCCAATCACAAATGTAGCTATTCTGCATTTCTCTTTCCCCATTTTTTTCCTTGTTGTTCAATAAATAATTGTTGACAGTAATATGTAAAGGCTTTCCAAATTGTGCTACTCCAGCATTGAATAAGGAACAAATGTCACTCTCCGCTGGGTGTTAGGAAAAGAGTTGCACTCCTTCAGACAATTCAGGTATTAAATCTGAGACTTGAGATGGGTAGCCTCCATTACATCATTCTTGTATCCGCAATTACTCTGAAATTTGATCAGACAAATGATGAGTAAAGTAATTGCAAATATAATTGCAAAGTGAGATAATATTTACAATGTGTTGTTTCATGTTCTATATGTCTGCCTTCAGACGTCTTTAATTTAGGTTTCCCTCTCACGACATGTACTGTGAAGGGCTATTGCTTGCAGAAGTGAGTTTTAAATATGGTGCTGCCAGCACAAATCATAGAAAGACATGAGAACACACCCCCACCCAAACCTGGCTCCCCCACGAGGAGAAAGTGAGGACTGCAGATGCTGGCCTTCCCCACCCCAACCACAGTAGCTGTGAGTACACAATGGTGCAACATTGTAGGGATGTGATGCATTCCTAATAAGCTGAGCAGTAGAGAATTGCATGAGACAACCTGCTCAATTTCAGGAAGAGATTACCCCCCCAACCAATTTTCCATATGGCCGAGCCCATAGTGTCTGTAAAAACATGAGACCTATTTCGAATGTACGTCTATTATCTATGTACACACCCACTTTTGGACCCAATCCCAGCATCTGTTGATTTCTGTGTCCCTCAGTTCCCTCCTCTGGTTCAGCTCACCCGTGGGCATGTTGCCAGGGCACAGCTCTGTCCATGTAATCCATTTCCAAGTACTGGGTGTGCTCCGCCTGGTCAGACTGGAGCTTAGGAGCAGGGTGGAGAATGTTACTGTGACTCAGTTCTCCTTCAGCTTTCGCCAGTTGGGAGCTGGCATGGATATCATCTGATCTCACGAGGAGAAACAAGAAAATGACCACAATTATTTTCTGCTATTTTCTTTTTAAAGTAGTTCTGGTGTTGAATTGAGCTGGTGATAAACCAAAACATTTACAAATTGTTCAGGGCAGAACCTGCCCATTAATATCCCATGATTTTCCACACTTCATTTTTAAATGGGTGGGGAATCAGTCTTAATAATTTCCCACCAAGCTGTCCGCTATGTATAATTCCCCACCAGTGGTGCAGAGCCTTGGAAAAATCCACTCATTGAAATTGTTGATGCATCCGGACAATTACATTGCCTGCAGCTGTCCGGAACAACCAACTCAAGATCAGAACTGAACTAAGAATTTTCCTATTCTTAATGGTGGGTACAAAGTGAGTCTGATATTAAGATATGGGCGGCACAGTGGCACAGTGGTTAACACTGCTGCCTCACAGCGCCAGAGACCCGGGTTTAATTCCTGCCTCAGGCGACTGACTGCGTGGAGTTTGCACGTTCTCCCCATGTCTGCGTGGGTTTCCTCCGGGTGCTCCGGTTTCCTCCCACAGTCCAAAGATGTGCAGGTTAGGTGAATTGGCCAGGCTAAATTGCCCGTAGTGTTAGGTCAAGGGGTAAATGTAGGGGAATGGGTCTGGGTGGGTTGCGCTTTGACGGGTTGGCGTGGACCTATTGGGCCGAAGGGCCTGTTTCCACACTGTAAGTAATCTAATCATATCATTCTCTTCAAAGGAAAGTAAGCTGGATACACTTGAACAATAACAGTAAAGTCTATACCTACCACACAGAATCTTATCATTCTAATATTAACCCAAAGTTGCTGGCAGGCTCAATCACTGTCATGTGGCTACCTTGCTTCTGTATCATACTGACTTCCAATCCCAAAAATAGTAACATCTCTGTTTCTAATACTAGGAGACACCATGTGACTTAAGGTGTGAGGGTACAAAAGATTTTTTTCTTTTTTACTGGAGCAAAACCATCTATTTTAGCACATGAGAACATGAAGGAGAAAGCCAAATCATGAAGGTGGAACATCAACATTGTTTCTGGGTGATTCAAGAAGCACGATCATTCAAAGTACCAAATCTTTACATCAAAAATGATGTATTGTATTTCACATCTCTTGTCCCTGTTCATAAGGGCACTGGACTCATTTTTAAGGCCTTTTGTCCATCCATGAAGAGTGAGTATTCATCGCTGTAACCACTGCAGCTGTAGTGAAGCAGTATCAGTACCTATCAGTCTTAAATAGGCTGCTCTACATTCTCATAGTTAAAAATCACACAACACCAGGTTATAGTCCAACGGGTTTAATTGGAAGCACACTAGCTTTCGGAGCCTCGCTCCTTCATCAGGTGGTAGTGGAGGGCTCAATCCTAACACAGAATTTATAGCAAACATTTACAGTGTGATGTAATTGAAATTATACATTGAAAAATTGATTGTCTGTTAAGCCTTTCATCTGTTAGAATACCGTGATAGTTTCACTTCTTTCATGTGTAAATCACAAAACCTATTTTAAAAAGTTGCATTCTCGGGCTAGCTGTTATCATGGTATTCTAATAGATGAAAGGCTTAACAGACAATCAATTTTTCAATGTATAACTTCAGTTACATCACACTGTAAATGTTTGCTATAAATTCTGTGTGTTAGGATTGAGCCCTCCACTACCACCTGATGAAGGAGTGACGCTCTGAAAGCTAGTGTGCTTCCAATTAAACCTGTTGGACTATAACCTGGTGTTGTGTGATTTTTAACTTTGTACACCTCAGTCCAACACCAGCATCTCCAAATCATGACTACGTTCGCATAGGCAGTTAATAAAGGCCAATAAATGCTGGCTTAGCCAGCAACACCAACATCCCTTGAACAAATTAAAGGAATCATTAAGAGGTACACAAGGCTGCTTAAGGCAGAACATGCAATTTCAGTGAGACAATGGAGGGGCAGGGGTGTTAGGATGGGTGTGGGGTGGTGTGCACATAGAGAACAAATTGACTTTTACTTATTCCATTCACTGAAAGGTAAATCAGACAAGATGGTGGAATATCAATAATTGATCATTGCCTTCATTTCCAGTAATGTTTAAAATCTACTTTGATTTTGTTATCGGTAGCTCAAAGTTAAATGTGTTCTGTCTTTGGACAATTCGTGAGGAAGACAAAAAATGTTTTGCATTTATATGTATCTTTTGTAACCTCAGGATGTCCCACAATACTTTAAAGCTAATTGAGTATTCTTTGAAGTGCAATCACTTTGTTATAAGATGGGAACACGACAGCCGTACTTCAGAAGTCTACAAACTGTAATGTCCAAATATTCTGCTTTTGTGATGTTGGCAGAGGGTAAATATTGGCCGGGATACTGAGGAGAACTCCATTAATTTTCTTTGAAGTCCTGTCATGGGATGTCCTGGAATGCTTGTGGAGGACTGATGTAGCCTTAATTTCCCACCTGAAAGATGGCACCTCTGACAGTGCAGTGTTCCCTCAGTATTGCACTGGAGTTTGATTGTAGACTGGAAGGCAGTTCTGAACATGACCTTCTGAAAGGCTAAAAATCACACAACACCGGGTTATGGTCCACAAGTGCTTCCAATTAAACCTGTTGGACTATAACCTGGTGTTGTGTGATTTTTAACTTTGTACACCCCAGTCCAACACCGGCATCTCCAAATCATGACTTCTGAAAGGCAGCTGAGTGTTACACCAATTGATCCAGGGGGATATCAATTTTATGACAAAATAATGTGTAAACCAAAATGCCTGAAAGCAACATTGACTTCTTTCCCACAGTTAGCCATGGAGTTCATCAGCAATGGTCTAATATGGTGTCAAAGTACATTTTTTTGTTTCTTCAATCAATGAAAAATGTTTGACGATTGTGTCGGTGACCGAAAAAGTGCAAAATACTGCCATCTGTGAAAGTAAGCAGTTGTTCAACAAAACATCAACATTCCTCTCTATCATATTATTGTGAACTATTATCTTTGGCCAAATTCTCTACCAAACACATTAGCCTTGCACTTTTGAAAAATTGCATGTGGGGAAACATGTTCGAAAATGCAATTAATAATATTTAACCTTTCTGATTCCCGTGTTAATAATTTTAAAATCCAGGGAACAGAAATAAAAACCCTAAAGCTGATTTTTTCAAAAAATGATTCTCACAGTGAAGCTCGACCGCAGTTTTTGGAATTGGGAGATGAAGGTTGTGATGAGGATTGACAGAATAAAACTAAGCATCCGCACTTAAAGATTACGTTGGCGATGCTGTGCCATTTTGATGTCATAGAGTCATAGAGATGTACAGCATGGAAACAGACCCTTCGGTTCAACCCGTCCATGCCAACCAGACATCCCAACCTAATCTTGTTCCACCTGCCAGCATCCGGCCCATATCTCTCCAAACCCTTCCTATTCATATACCCATCCAAATGCCTTTTAAATGTTGCAATTGTACCAGCCTCCACCACTTCCTCTGGCAGCTCATTTCATACACATACCACGCTCTGGGTGAAAAAGTTACCCCGTAGGTCTCTTTTATATCCTTCCTCTCTCACCCTAAACCTATGCCCTCTAGTTCTGGACTCTCTCACCCCAGGGAAAAGACTTTGTCTATTTTTCCTATCCATGCCCCTCATAATTTTGTAAGGTCATGCCCCTCTATAAGGCCATCTCTCAGCCTCTGATGCTCCAGGGAAAATGGCTCCAGCCTGTTCAGCCTCTCCTGATAGCTCAAATCCTCCAACCCTGGCAACATCCTTGTAAATCTTTTCTGAACCCTTTCAAGTTTCACAACATCTTTCCGATGGGAAGGAGACCAGAATTGCATGCAATATTCCAACAGTGGCCTAACCAATATCCTGTACAGTTGTAACATGATCTCCCAACTCCTGTACTCAATACTCTGACTAATAAAAGTAAGCATACCAAACGCCTTCTTCACTATCCTATCTACCTGTGACTCCACTTTCAAGGAGCTATGAACCTGCACTCCAAGGTCTCTTTGTTCAGCAACACTCTCTAGGACTTACCATTAAGTATATAAGTCCTGCTAAGATTTGCTTTCCCAAATTCCAGCACCTCACATTTATCTGAATTAAACTCCATCTGCCACTTCTCAGCCCATTGGCCTATCTGATCAAGATCCTGTTGTAATCTGAGGTAACCTTCTTCGCTGTCCACTATGCCTCCAATTTTGGTGTCATCAGCAAACGTACTAACTGTACCTCTTATGCTCGCATCCAAATCACTTAGGTAAATAACGAAAAGTAGAGGACCCAGCACCGATCCTTGTGGCACTCCACTGGTCACAGGCCTCCAGTCTGAAAAATAAACCTCCACCACCACCCTCTGTCTTCTATCTTTGAGCCAGTTCTGTCTTCAAATGGCTAGCTCTCCCTGTATTCCGTAAGATTTAACCTTGCTAATCAGTCTCCCATGGGGAACCTTGTTGAACACCTTACTGAATTCCATATAGATCACATCTACCACTCTTCCCTCATCAATCCTCTTTTTTACTTCTTCAAAAAATTCAATCAAGTTTGTGAGACATGAATTCCCACACACAAAGCCATGTTGACTATCCCTAATCAGTCCTTGCCTTTCCAAATACATGTACATCCTGTCCCTCAGGATTCTCTCCAACAACTTGGGCGGCACGGTGTCACAGTGGTTAGCACTGCTGCCTCACAGCGCCAGAGACCCGGGTTCAATTCCCGCCTCAGGCGACTGACTGTGTGGAGTTTGCACATTCTCCCCGTGTCTGCGTGTGTTTCCTCCGGGTGCTCCGGTTTCCTCCCACAGTCCAAAGATGTGCAGGTCAGGTGAATTGGCCATGCTAAATTGCCAGTAGTGTTAGGTAAGGGGTACATGTAGGGGTATGGGTGGGTTGCGCTTCGGTGGGTCGGTGTGGACTTGTTGGGCCGAAGGGCCTGTTTCCACACTGTAAGTAATCTAATCTAATCTAATCTTAACTTGCCCACCACCAACATCAGGCTCACTGGTCTATAATTCCCTGGCTTGTCCTTACTACCCTTCTTAAAGACTTGAACAACATTAGCCAACCTCCAGTCTTCCGGCACCTCACCTGTGACTATCGATGATACAAACATCTCAGCAAGAGGCCCAGCAATCACTTCACTAGCTTCCCACAGAGTTCTAGGGTACACTTGATCAGGTCCTGGGGATTTATCCACCTTTATGCATTTCAAGACATCCAGCACTTCCTTCTCTGTAATATGGACATTTTACTAATGCAAAATACTATTAAATGTCATTTATTTCTCTTTCTGAAACTATTAGTCAACTCGTCCTGATAAAGGGCTTTTGCCCGAAACGTCGATTTTCCTGTTCCTTGGATGCTGTCTGACCTGCTGTGCTTTTCCAGCACCACTCTAATCTAAACTCTGGTTTCCAGCATCTGCAGTCCTCACTTTTGCCTAACTAGTTTTATAAACCAGCTTTACACTCTTCACTCAGTCAGAGACAATCTGACTTCTGAACAGCTTTTATTTAAAACAATACTCTCTTGTTTTATGATGCATCAACCATATTTAAGATGCCTATTGTAAAATCCTGAAAAAAATGGATGGTGCAACATTTACCATTACTTTAAATTCAACACCACCTACATATTTTTTATTCATACAAGGAATATGGGTGTCACTGGCTAGGCCAATAAGCAGCGCTCTGAAAGCTAGTGTTTCCAAATAAAACTGCTGGACTATAATCTGGTGTTGTGTGATTTTTAACTTTGTAGGTCAGGATTAACTGCTCATCCTTTATTGACTCTTGAACCGAACAGCTTGCCAGGCCATTTCTTTGGGCAGTTAAGGTCCTTTGGACTTGAAGTCACATGTTGGCCAGACCGGGAAGGGTTGCAGCATTATTTCCCAAATGGGCATCAGTGAACCAGATGGGTAGATAACATTGGAATAAGTTTTAATTTCATTTTTTTTAGTTGAGCTCAGTAGAAGTTGAATGGAAATTTCTCCACTTGCCATGTTAGGATTAAGACTTATTTCTATTAAGACAGAAAATTGCTGGCATGTGTGTTTCAATATTAAGATGTTGCTTGTCTGACAGCATCCTTCAGGCCTGTATGAGCATAGAAGAGTGATTGGGAAATGGGAAGTATAGGTGGTAAGGATCAGAAGATGGAAATGGCAACTAGTAGCATTGAGAACAGAAGTACAGAGGTAACAATACCAGCAATACACGAGGCATTGGTCCTGGCTGCCTCAGGTCAAACCTTATGTGGTGGGGGCTTCAAATTGATGCATTGACCTTTTCACTTGCAAGTGCATGAGCACCATCCTGATTTGTTACCCTTTCCCAATATGTTGAGCCTTGTAGTTCCATTGAATCACTAACCTTAAGGTGTACTCATAGCACGCAGCTACCTCTGTATCAATTACCTTCTGTCGGTACACCAACTGGAACATAGAAGGGACAAGAGCTAGTCAAATGACCAAGCTAATTTTTGACCTCAAGTTCTTTTCAACACTATTACACTATTACTAAAACAATTTTAGCTTCAGACTTCAGAAGTTTCTTCAAATGTCTCCTCCTGCCTAACAAACAATTACCCCACCTCTTCCAAAATCTGACTTACTTCCTGACTGAATGATCCCATTTGTCAGGAGTTAATGGTGTGCACTGGGTCTTAATCCTCTTAGTTCAAAGTCATTAAATTCAAATTATCTGATCATTGAATTTTTTAAAGCTTTAAATGAGCAATCTCCTATTTTATTGATGTTGCATAATTTGAATAATTCAACAATTTGACTTTTTAAGCAAGAAAGAAGGATAAGAATTTTAGCAAAGTACAAGAAGACCATTTGGCCCATTATGTCCGTACTGTTTTCCTGAATGAGACTGTAAGAGATCGGAGAAAGTGAGGGCTGCAGATTTGTGGAGAGGGGAGGAGAACTTCTTCAAGGTAGGCATCAGTGGAAGAGGCTTTGCAGTGAGGTTACAGAGACATTAGCAATAGGAGCAGAATTAGGTCATTCGGCAGGTCAGGTCTGCTCCACTTTTTGGTTATGGCTGATATGTTTCTCAAACCCATTCTCCTGTCTTTTCCTCATAACCCTTGATCCCCTTACTAATCAAGAGCCTACCTATCTCTGCCTTAGATACAATTGGTGACTTGGGCTCCATAGCCTTCTGTAGCAATGAATTCCACAGATTTACCATCCTCTGGCTGAAGAAGTTCCTCCTCACCTCAGTTCGAAAGGTTTGTCCTTCACTCTGACACTGTGCCTTCAGATCCTGTTTTGAACTACTAATGGAAACGTCTTCTCCATATCCACTCTCTCTCGAGGCCTCTCAGTATTCTGTAATTTCAATCAGATTTCCCATCATCCTTCTAAACGCCATCAAGTACAGACCTCAACTGCTCCTGATGTAACAAACCCTTCATTCCCGGGATCATTCTTGTAAAATCTCCACTGGAATCCCCACCAATCCCCAGCACATCCTCCTCAGATATGGGGCTAAAACTGCTTACAATATTCCAAAGTAGACAGGCAGGAGGTTGGAGAAACACAGCAAGCCAGGTAGCATCAAGAAGTGGAGAAGTCAACGTTTCGGGTATAACCCTTCTTCAGGACGAGGGGTGGGGTGTAAGGGGACTGCAGATAAAGTGGGAGGGGGCAGGATAGGGGGGTGTGGATGGATGAACACATGTAGAGGGTAGGACCTGGTTAGTTGATGGGAGGAACGATCCAGTTGGTAGCTGGAATGAAGGGTTGACCAAAGCAATGGGAAGGAGGGTGAGGAGTTGGGAAGGGAGTCAGGGGATGGGAAGGAAGATTATTTGAAATTGGAGAACTCAATGTTGAGTTCTCCAGACTGTAGGCTGCCCAGGCGGAAGATGATGTCTTGTTCCTCCAATTTACGGTCTGATTCATTGTGGCAGTGGAGGAGGCCAAGGATGGTCAAAAAGGGGGTGGGAAGGGGAATTAAAATGGGCAGTGACTGAGAGGTCACGTTGGCCCCTGTGGGCCCAGCTGTGATGCTTGGTGAAACGTGCCCTGAGTTTATGTTTGGTCGCCCCAGTGTAGAGAAGACCACATCGGGACCACCAGATACAGTAAACTAGTTCGGAGGAGAGGCAGGTGAACCTCTGTCTCACCTGGAAGGACTTTTTTGGGTCCCTGGATGTAGGTGAGGGAGTTGGTGTGCTGGCAGGTTTTGCATCTTTTATTGTTGCAGGGAAAGTTAGCTGGGGGTTGGGGGTATTGGTAGGGAGACTCATGGTATATTACACCGAGCATCTCAGCCAGGCCCGCAGTGACCAACCATTTTAATGCTTGATATCTCCTCAAAGAATTCTAACTGATTTGTCAGGCAGGACCTCCCCTTGACAAAGCCATGCTGACTCAGCCCTATTTTGCCATGCTTTTCCAAGTACTCCACAACCTCATCTGAGTAACAGATTCAGAAATGATACCAATGGCCAAGGTCAAGTTAACCAACCTACTGAAAGACAAAAAGGTGGGGTTGGGCTTTTGCCCGAAGCGTCGATTTCACTGCTCCTTGGATGCTGCCTGAACTGCTGTGCTCTTCCAGCACCACTAATCCAGAATCTGGTTTCCAGCATCTGCAGTTATTGTTTTTACCTCGGTGGGGTTGCCTTGTTAATAAGAAATGAAAATAAATCGATAGCAAGAAGTGATGTAGAGTTGGAAGGCATGTGTGGGTAAAGTTGAGGAACCATGAAGGAAAAAAGACCATGGTGGGAGTTATGTGTGGGCCTCCTAGCACTAGTCAGGAAGGGCAGCATGGTGACTCAGTGGTTAGCACTGCTGCCTCACAGTGCCAGGGACCTAGGTACGATTCCAGTCTCGGGTGACTGTGTGGAGTTTGCACATTCTCCCTGTGTCTGCATGGGTTTCCTCCAGGTGCTCCGGTTTCCTCCCACAGTCCAAAGATGTGCAGGTCAGGTGAATTGGCCATGCTAAATTGCCCAAAGTGTTAGGTGCATTACCAGAGGGAAATGGGTCTGGGTGGGTTACTCTTCCGAGGGTCGGTGTAGACTTGTTGGACCAAAGGGCCTGTTTCCACATTGTAGAGAATCTAATCTAATCCAAAAAAAACCTCAGGAAATAGAAAAGGCAAATAAGAAAAGCACTATTTCAGCAATCATGCTGAGCTTCAATGTCTCAGTGGACTGGCAAAATCATTTTGGTAGATCCCGAGAAAAGGAATTTGTGGAATGTGTAGGAGATGGACATCAGAGAATAGGCAATTCTGGATTTTGTATTATGTGGATTTGGGTCGCACGGTGGCACAGTGGTTAGCACTGCTGCCTCACAGCGCCAGAGACCCAGGTTCAATTCCCGCCTCAAGCAACTGACTGTGTGGAGTTTGCACATTCTCCCCGTGTCTGCGTGGGTTTACTTCGGGTGCTCCGGTTTCCTCCCACAGTCCAAGGATGTGCAGGTCAGGTGAATTTGCCATGCTAAATTGCCTGTAGTGTTAGGTAAGGGGTAAATGTAGGAGTATGGGTGGGTTGCGCTTCGGCGGGGCGGTGTGGACTTGTTGGGCCGAAGGGCCTGTTTCCACACTGTAAGTAATCTAATCTAATCTAATCTAATGAGGCAAACTTGATTAGTGAGTTTAAGATGAATAAACCTCTTTGGGGACAGTGATCATAATATGACTCCAATTCACTCTGCAGTTTGAGAGTGAATTGCTGGAAGCAAACGTAATGGTATTGCAATTGAGTAAAGGTAACCACAAAGAGGGAGGAGCTGGCCAGGATAGATTGGAAGGGGAGCTTAGCAGGGAAGACAATGGAGCAGCATTGGCAGGAGGCACAGGAGAAATTCATCCCAAGGAAGAAGAAATATACTAAGGGGAGGATGAGGCAACCATGACTGACAAGGGAGGTCAGGGACAGCATAAAAGCCAAAAAAAAGCATATAAGATGGTAAAACTTCATGGGATGCCAGAGGATTGGGAAGTCTTTAAAAACCAGCAGAAGAAAGCTAAAAAAGCAAAAAGAGGGGAGGAGATGCAGTATGAAAGTAAGCTAGCTTGTAATATAAAAAAGAATGGACAAGTTTTTGTTAGATATATAAAAGGTAAGAGATAGGCAAGAATGAACATTGAACCACTGGAAAATTCAGCTGGAGAAGTAGTAATAGGGAAGAAATAAAAAGCAGAGGAACCGAAAAGATACTTTGCAACAGTCTTCATGGTGGAAGGTACCAGTAGCACACCAGAATTTCAAAGAGGGCAGGGGGCAAAAGTGAGTATGCCAGCCATCACTAAGGAGAAGGTGCTGGCAAGCTGAAAGGTCTGAAGTAGGCTAACCCACCCGTACCAGATGGATTCCACTCCACAGTCCTGAAGGAGATTGGAGGCATTGGTGGTGATCTTTCAGGAATTGTCGGAGTCTGAAAGGCTGCCAGAGGACTGGAAAATGGCGAGTGTACCACTCCTGTCTAGTGCTATTCTTTTGTATTCTCCCTAAATATAACGCTGCACACAGTTCGTTTTTCAAACAACATTAAGTTATCAAAATTGAGTGGATAAAATCGTTCAATGAAATCGCTTTTTCAATTATGACACATCCTGGTTAGACTGAGTATTTCTGACCCATATTTTGAAAAAGGTTTCTTCTTTGAGGCAGCTGGAAGAAATAAATCCTGATCTTGGCAGAAAATGTAATTAAATGCTGGAAGAGCAATTGCTTAGATGGTGAGAAAGTAAGTTGGAAGGAAGAACTATTGAGGGTGGAATATAGGCTGTTAAATAAAATTAAATTTCCAGCAATTTCACATACGTATTTTCCATATTTGCTTAATTTACACCACTTATGGGTGAGTTTTAACTATCCCCAACATGGCCTATATTATTTCAGCAGAACTGGATTTATAGCCTACGTGAATTATTACCTCTTTGCTGAGATAAATTGCCAGCTCCCTGAGGATATAGCTATTTTGATTAACCTTCTTCAACATGCTACAACATACCTCTGAACTAGATGAGACTTGAACACAGATCGTCTGGCCCAGTGTTTGGGACGCTGCTGCTGCATTCACAAGATCCAAGCCTGCAGATATATTCTTAATATATTCTTCCCCTTTCCCGGTACCAGTCATTCATTGTCTCTTAAAGAGAGTCACCAGCAGAATTCTGGTACAACAATTTACCATTTTGTGACTCTGATAAAGATTGATAAAGACTCTGATAAAAATAGCCAGAGATTTTTCCCCATGACAGGGTTGACTGGCATGAGAGGTCATAGTTTGAAGATATTAGAAGGAAGGTATAGAGGAGACATCAGAGGTAGGTTCTTTACGCAGAGAGTTGTGAATGCATGGAATGTGTTGCCAGCGGTCGTTGTGGAAGCAAAGTCATTCGAGACATTTAAGCGACTGCTGGACATGCACATGGACAGCAGTGAATTGAGGGGTATGTAGGTTAGGTTATTTTACTTTATGTTAGGACTAACCCTTGGCACAACATCATGGGCCGAAGGACCTGTTCTATGCTGTATTTTTCTATGTTCTATGTTCTTACCTTTATCGGATTTTAAAAAGAAAATCAGTCCCTGCACTTCCAAGACTTATGTTGTAGCTACATGAGAAAGTACATTAAACAAGAGGTTTTAATTTGAGCAATTGAGACTCAGTCAAATATATATACTACAGAATGGGAAACATGCTTGAATACTATATAATTTAATTTAGTATGATAATGTTGGGCTGTGTTCAATAGAAGGGGCTGAGTCCTACTTCTATCTCTGAGTGGCATCAAGTTTGATTTGAAGGTTTTGTCGCTGCAAGGCCCTGTGAGTTCTCTTGCAGTATCTTACTAAACTCACCACATTAATTTGTCTACTTTCTACTCCACCTTACCATGCATACTTCCCACAACAATTTGCCACTCTGCATATATCCATCAAAACACTGCCATCCCTTGTGCTCATGTGTCTGTAAAACATCACAGTTCTTCTCAATGAGCAATGACATTCTGAAGCTGTGCTACTCGTCCAGAAGATGTCAAGAGAAGGAGACATTGGCACTACATCTCCACGGCTGGGAATATGAAATCCCTAGCTGATGGGGGTAGTGTAGAGGATAGCCTTCTTCATCCCAGGGAGCACCAGAGGAGGCTAATCATCAGATTCTGCCAACCTGGTCTGAGGTCACTGCTCAGAGGGTATGGAGGAACAACCCAGGGTAAAAACATTATCTCACTTTCTGTCCATGGATGCTGCTGACCCGTCATGATGTCTAGCAATTTTCTTCAGTTCATCTTCTCAGGTCTGCCAGGGTAAATGCCAATCTCTTCTCTCTGCCACTGCACACGCCTCCCACCAAGTCTCACACTCTAGTGCTGTTACTACTGTCTGCACCATCTTCCCTCACCCATTCTCCCTTCAGCCTCCCACAACATTAGCTCTGCATGCTCTCTGCGCTGCCTCCTCAGTACTTTGCTATATCATAGCCCATTCCCCATTTACACCACACCTCGCCACACTCTGTTATCTCACTCATTGACATGCCCAGCTCTGCAATCTCCCTTTTAAACATTTCCCAGAGCCTACATCCCCAGGTCCTGTGGCTGCAACTGCTTTTTCACTCCCTTGTCCCCAAACCCCATTCCTTCAGTTTCTGAAGACAGACCCAATGGACTGACAGATGTCCAGACCCCTGACTGGTTCCTTTGAATGTCCCCGACTGCAATAGCTCTACTTCCTGAAATGGCTACTACATCTTCAATGGACTGACCAGGGACCACTCTCTGGTTAAGTCAAGGCCTGGACCAACTGAACAAGAACACAGCCGCCTGATTGTGGCCAATTCCCTGGATTACAGTGCCAGGAAACCCCTGTCTGATGGGCGGCTCCATGAACCCCACTAAGGACTCCTCCCTGTAAATATGGTGGGTGCTTTCGCCATAAGCTGCTGGCACATGGAGCATTTGTGATATTGAAGTGGCACACCACGATACAGCAAGGTTTGTACCCTCTTGGCTGATTGCTTAGCCGCAAAACAAGCTGTCTTGTTGTTTGATGTGCTAATCGGCAAGGCAGGAGCAAACAAGTAGGCACTAAGTAAGCAAGCCCTAAGAGAGCGCGTGAGCACCCCTAAAATGCAGCATACCTCAGTCTTGAGTGCCAACCTCAGAGCTGGGCCAGCCTGTCACAGAATGTCCTCACTGCAGCCTTTGAATGGAAGTTGCTGTTGCGCCCACCAATGCAAGTGTGCGCTGAGATCATGCTACCAGTGAGTAGTAAAATTGCAAGGATCGTCAAGGTGGTCTGGCAGCAGATGTCAATGTCCTTGAAGGAAGTGTGAGTAGAGCTAGTGCTTGCATATCTCGCCTGAGCTGCAGTTTGCTCTCAGGCCAAACAGAGGTATTCGGCATCAAGTGGTGAGCTCAACCCACCAGGTACATGTTCTGGTTTCCTTGTCGAGCTTTCCCAATATCAAGCTTGTTTGACAAGTTTGGTAAGATGTGGATGTGAATATTAATAAGGTGAATTGTGGTATTAACAAGGCATTAATCCCCATCTATTGGCTGGTTGCTGCTGCATAGCGAGAACCTCACCATGCCACATTGGAAAAGCATGAAAGACAGAGCAAGATCTCAGTGTCGAGATGGACCTTGCCTAACTCAGCCACACATTTGCCAAAGCCCATGTCACTTAGATCTCTATAAGAATCAACCTGTGGCTTTTAGTGAAGTGAGTTTAAGATATCTACCTACAATGAATATGCCTCATGGTAGAGGTCACATGACTATGGCAGATGAGGAGAGATGTTTGTAGCTGATTGCATTTAATTCCAAACAGTTTGCACTTGTGACTCTCAGCCCAGTTCGATTTTGGATGTTTGTGCCTAATCCATTGTATGCAACTGAAATGGCTACTATGTTAAAATGCATTTAAAACTGTTGAGCTTATTAGTGCCAATGATAATGGGTTTGGAAATTAAGCCTCATCTTGGAACCTGAGTGTAACACATTTAAGATGTTATTATTCCAAGATCTGCTTTAGGTCAGTAGCTAAAGCAACCAGGCATAGTATGTAAAACTAATCCGATTTTCTTTTGGTGAATAAATAATGTAAATGAGATACAGTTGAATAGCAATAATTCGATGTTTGGAATAAGGAGATTAGTCATTTAACCAATACAATGCAGTTGTGGTCTTCTATTATCCATAACATGTAAACTAATGTTACTAAATGATAATTGCAACCTCTACTCAGTCAGAAACACAATTAAACTTTTACCTCCTGTTTAAGCTTGCAGTGTAAATAGTCTTTGAGCAACATTTAATAAGTAAGTTGCAACAATAGCTTTTTCGAATAAAGTTAAAATCACATAAGACCAGGTTATACTCCAACAGGTTTAATTGGAAGCACTAGCTTTCGGAGCGCCGCTCCTTCATCAGGTGGTTGTGGAGCATAAGATTGTAAGACACAGAATTTATAGCAAAATTAGAATATTAATTGTTTTGTGAAAAAGTTTATTTGTTCTGTAAGGAGGTAGTTAACACTTTCTAAAGGAGCTTCTTCAATTGACCTGATGCCAGTTTGTGATGTTCTAGGAAATGTATTAGGGTCCAGCATCTTAGGGATGAAATTAATGAAAGCAATTGAAAAGAAGTGGAATATTAGTTTATCAATATTAATTTGATATATTTTCTAACTCTCAAAAAAGAATAAGAAGTTTGATCAGAAAGGTTGGAGCAGAACAAAAAAAAATCAAAGTGGGATCACCGACATAAAGTATCGATGATCAACTACAACAGGGGATTTGCAGCATTTGTTAGGACAGTGGGTGTTGAATATGCACTACTTTATTCCAAGAAAAATAAGGACTTCACTACTGAATGAAGGCTGAAGAGGTTTGAAATTATGCAAATCTCTCAGCATCTCACATTTCCAGTCAGTGAACTATAATCAGACATGAAGCAAACCTCTTTAAAGAATAGAACAATTAATTGAAGAGAAAGTATCCAGAACAGATTTATAAAGAGCAGCTAATTGAAATGCCCAGCACTCCAGGGAGCAATAATGATTGACAGAAAGATCCTATAAGCATGAATCTGCTGATCTGGCTAGATCAGACGCCAAGGGCAGAATTTTATCACCCTTGTCCCTGCCATAACAGCAGGACCATCCTTGGGTCAGGATTTATGCATTTAGCCATTACTCTTAACCAGAGCAAACCAATTGTCAGCCTGTCTCTAGATTTCCCAACCAATTAGACAGGGCATGCGAGATGATGTGTCTATTCTGTCAACAAAAATGTAAATCAAAAATCTTTCAATATTCTTACACCAAAAATATAAAGAGGGTCAACCTTTCCACAGCTTGTTCTTCAGCTCTGAAGTATTCAAACAAGTGTCTGTCCATTTAAAATGCAATCCAGTTTTTTTAAAATTTCTGTTGCATAGTCTTATCTTACTTTGAAATATGTTTGAATCTTTGTTTAATTTATTTTTTATACAGCTGCTGGGTGTCAGCTTCATGACAATTTCAAATGTAAATTTTTCTACCTACTAATTTGCTTCTGGTTGTTAATTAGACATTGTCATTTCCTTCCTATGGGGCACCTTAGTTTAGATTACATACTCTGCTAGTTGATCTCACATTTTCAACCTTTTGCTTCTGATTGAATACTTCTTCCTTGTAAGTTTTAATTTTAACTAAATGTTTGAACTGTAAAGAGTGTTTTTAAATTCTGTGTATTTTCCTTTAGCTCTTCGAGCCTCTCTTGTTTCTCTTCTATTTATTTCATTCATCTACTCACGCAGAGCCTTAGATTATCACAATCCTACCAAATCTACTAATCTTTCTTCATATCTTTTATGACCATTGTACAAGTGAATCCCAGCTGCACTGTTGCACCTGTACATGCCATCATTACATGACAGGTATCCATTCCTTTCAGAGGGTCAACTTCCTTGATACATTACTTGTTAACTAAATTCTCCATGGTCGAACCCTTCCAATAATTTGCTCGTTGTGTCAATTTACTCAATCTCCTACATTGTCTCACTAATCTGTAGTGTCCATGTGCCTTAATCTTTCCTTACAGCTTCTTATACTGGACCTTCATGAATTCTTTCATGTCCACTGGTTCTCCCAAATCTCTTAGTTACATCTGCAAACACTCCTATTAGTTGGTGAAGCATGATTTCCCTTTCATAAACTCATGCTGATTTTGTTTAATCCAGTTCATGTTTTGCAAGTGAACTGTCTATATAATCTTGTACATTTCCCTGCACTGGTGTTAAGGTAACCGATCTGTAATCCTCTGTCCTTCCTTTTTAAATAGTGAGGTTATGTTTCCCATCCTCCAACCTGTAGAAACTACTTCAGAATCTATTCCATTTTGGAAGGTGATCAGTTATACTTGCAAAATTTCTCACTTCCTTTAGTCCTTCTCATCCTGTTCATCATTAAATGCCTTCTCAAACATTCCACCTAAATTAATCAAATGATTTTTTCATTTTCATTGTAGGCAATATCAGTGGGAGCTACGGAAGCTGTTTGTGTTGCACCCAGAGAGAGGCCTAGGATTGCTAAGGAACCCAGCCAGTAGTTGACCTTTGAAGAAGTGGACCAGATGAAGTGGAGGCTATGGGGTGGGGCTATGGAGATGATGATGAAGGAAAGGGCAGGAATAATGGTTCTCAGAAGCCAACCCATTCTATCCTGATGCTGGGTTTTCTGATATGGCATTTTGTGCCTTTTAACAAGAGTTGCCCCCACACTGTCTCCATGGATGTCCATGGTTAGTATTTTGACTTCTTATGGGACAACCTGTTTCCCTATCTGGCACAGAATTCTAGAAGCAGTGAAATAAGATCCTCAAATAGGCATTTATTGTTGACTAAAGAGCCTTAACTGGTGGCAGAGATATCACTGAGACTTCCCATCCCTGAAATAAGTGAGACAGAGATGGAAAGATGTTGGGATCCTCATCAGGCATCTTCCTGCCTGGTTAAACTGCCTGGTCTCCAGTCTTGTATTGGTTTTGTTCAACCTCTTCCCCTAAACATTTTCTTCACACTTTTACAGCTATATTCTGATCTTTTAACATTTATTGTTGTTTAAGTAGCTCATTAGCTGATTGGCAACCCCATTAAAGGATTATTGTTCCAGATGTTTTGTGATTGGCTTCAATTTATTATTTTTAAAATCAGAAGTCATTGCTTAAACAAGATATTGTTTACACCCCTTGAGCGGCAGACTGATATTCCATTGTAGTACAGAGTCATTGTTGCATTAGCAGAGGATCCAATCCTTTGGTGTCTACACTTAGCAGGATATTAAATTCCCATGGCATTATTGGAAGAAAAGCAGTGAGTTTTGATCATTTATTCTCTCAATTGACACTAAGCACAACTAGCTTTATGTTTCACCTATTATTGGAATTATGTAGATTTAGAGCGGCTACATACTTCCCATCATCACAATGTCTATTATTTTCAACGGTGTTGGTTCTGCATTTTGGTAAGCTTGTGAAAAAAACACAGGAAACACTTTTTTGGAAAATCATATACCTTCATGTTCATGGTCTGCACAAACCCAGTGATGTATGGATCAGTAGGAAAATAGACCATCAAAGCCTCACTAGATGAAGAAAATAAACAGTATATTTTATCCCTAGTCACTTCATATAAAAACAAGATTATATGGCATGACATCTTTCTATCATAATCATACATTCTGATATTTGTGTTATGCAAACAATGACATCTGATGCCTTCACCTGCATAAACACTGGGACAGGATAACATGTTAACACTTGTGATATCATCAGCATTTACCCTCTTTTTGTGGTCAACACAAAAAAATCCTTTTAAACTTTTACATATTGTTTTTGAAACTGTAAAGATTCAGCAAATAAGTGACAAGTGAATATTAACCTCAGATACATCTGATAAGTTTCAGGATTAGTATATATTGTTTATTCAATGATCACACCTTCGCTACGCAGGTCCCACAGCATACAATCACTGTTTCACAGGAGCTCTTGAAGTGAGTCAAGGAAACATTAAACAGACTATCCTTCATCTTAACAAATGGCTCCAACGGACTGATGAAATGTGAGAGACAATACAGGAAATGGGATCAAACTCTATTTTGCTAGGGTTGTATAAATATTTACTTCCCTCCTTCATCGTACCATAGACCTAGAAGCTGCTCAAAATAACAAAAGCATTTAGGTTCACCTATCTAGGACAGTATACTCATCACAGAACTCTTCATCTCAATCTATAGGATCTTGTTAGGTTTTGGAGTGAAGCTGAAAAATGATGTACTCTCTCTGTTCCGATCAATAACCTGGAAGTTCATTTCTGATTGACAACACTCATCAGTCATGCTATGTCGGTCTCCAACATGATGTATGAATCAAAAGACTGACAATTATTGAGAAAGCTATTGGGATTCATAATGCATCAAGATCTCTCAAACCTCAAAACAATTCAAAATTGCAACAGGATTGTGATCTTTGGTACAAAAAATTAGAACTGACAGGTCTGAAAGGTTTTACATTGAGGAGTGCCTTAAACACTGCTCACTCTAAAGCTATCATGTGGACGTATGTGGACATAATCAAAGACCCCTCCCAGCCCAGTTATACTCTCTTCCACTCTTTTCTTTCAGGCGGAAGATATAAAAGTTTGTATACACAGATGATTGATTCAAGACAAGCTTCTTCCCTGCTGTTTTAGATGTCTGAATGGACCTATCAAATTTTAAATTTAATCTTGATCTCACTCTTTATGCACTCTCTCTGCAGCCGTAACATTGTATTCTTCGCTCTGTTCTGTTACACTGATGCACTTTGTAATGTGTGATCTGCCTGTACTGCACACAAAACAAAACCTTTCGCTGTACCTCAGTACATGTGACAATAGTAAATCAAATCAAATTATGAACAGAATGGGTTGGAACTTCAAAAGAGTAAGACCTGATATCAAGGTGTTCCTTATAGTGTTACAGACAATTTCTGTCTTAAAAATGTAACCTGTAACTGATTGCTCACAAGCAATAAAGTAATTCTTCTATAAAATAGCTCTTTCTATTTAAACCAGCAAGTAGTCTACCTCCAAGATCCTGACATCTAATAAAGATGGTGGCAGCAAGTATATCCGCGATGAGGTGCAAACTTGGTTTTACAATGCATACAACAGCCGGGATACATGCCTGCTGGATTTGCAGACTTATCCACAGAAGCAACATTTGACCTCATGCACCCTTTAAGATCTGTCTCTTTTGCCACTTGGCTTGTTCAGTTGAGCTTTATAACCAAAGACAAAGTCAAAAAATTGCAGGAAATTAAAATAGTGATCACACCCTCAAAGCGATGAGGCACATCATGCAAACTTTGGATGTCAGAATAAAGCAAGTGCCAGTTGTGTTCTGTTATCTGCCACGATGTGTTCAGGAATGGTTGAGATCATCTCACTCTCTAATGAACAATGTGGGTGAAAATTCCAGGAGTATGAGATAGATTTTTCAAAGTTTGGTTCTGTAATAATAACAGTCAGCTCTGAATGTTCTGAAAGAAATTATTCATCCACATCAAATTGAAATATTTTTGTCACAGTCCAATTACATAAGTATATTCAGGTTGTGATTGATGTGTTTGTTTTTGGGAATAATTTAGATTTAGTGTAACAATCTTTATCACAGCTGTGGGTTGAAGAAGGGTGAGAAGGTTAACTAGTAATTGACCATTTTATTGCTGTATCTAATAGTTTAGATAATAATCAACATAGGAAGCTCAGCAACGAAAATGGAATAGACTTTCTGATTCTGAGAATCATTGTATTAATATTAATCTGATCCAAGCAACAGTTAGACAGTACTAAATCTAATCACTTAAATAAAGCCCCATTTCTAACAATATTATTCGTTCTGAACTAAGTAAATACTTCTATCAAAGTTCTGATGTGTGAGAAGTATTTAATAGCAGCATACCATATTATTTGCTTCAATTCTTTCTTTTTAAACTTTTTTTTGCTGATCCATTTTATTAAAAACATTATGGATCAGCTTTCAATTATTTTGTTTTGTGAAATTTTATTCTGTACTCCGAAAGATTCTAAATGGGGAGATCAAGTTGTAGCAGCTTTTCTAAACTAATGAAGTTAAATCACACACAATGGCTATGATTAATATTATCCATCCTTCTATGCTGTTTTCGTAGGCAGCTACCCCAATTCCTAAAATAGGTTGGTTACTACATGGAGGGAGGATATTTGGCTCATTGAGATCATGCTAGATCTCAGCAATTAATTATCTATGTCCTTTTGTAAACCCTTTAAACCTCCTCACAACTGTCTGCCTAGCGTCATGCCATTAGGACATTTGGAAACATTACCAATCTCTTCATCTACCTCACTTATACATTGTAAATAGCCAGGCCCTACTGTTCATTGCTCATCAGCAATAGCCTACTGACATGAAAATGACCCATTTTTTGTACGCTCTCTTCTCTGTCTTTTAGCTAATCCTTTATCCATTATTAACGATTACTCCCAACGTATCTTTTGCACATCATATTAAAAATCCAAACACCCTACATCCACTGATTTTCCTTTATCCAAATATTCATTACATCCACATTAAACAAACATTCACAAACTTATCAAGGATCATTTCAATTATAGAAATCCATGTTTACTCTAGGAGAAAGTGAGGACTGCAGATGCTGGAGATCAGAGTCGAGAATGTGGTGCTGAAAAAGCACAGCAGGTCAGGCAGCATCTGAGGAGCAAGAGAATCGACATTTCAGGCATAAGCCCTTCATCAGGACATTCTTGATGCTGCGTGACCAGCTGTGCTTTTCCAGCACCACACTCCATGTTTATTCTGCCTAATCATAATACTATTTCCTGAGTATACAGCTAACATTTCAACAGGTTCCAACCTGATCACTGATGTCAAGTTAACTGGTCTGTAATTCATTGTTTTCTCACTCATTCTTCCCCCCCCCCCCTGCATTTTCTAGAGGTACTACATTTGCCAACTTCCACTACATGGGCACAATTCTGGAATCTATAAAATTTTAGGTCACAGTTAATACATTTACTATCTCTCTCCTAAAATTTTTTTGAACATAGAATGTAGGCCATTAGGTCCAGAATACCAATCTGTTTTTAGTTCCATTTAGTATCTCAAGTATGGGCGGCACGGTGGCTCGGGGGTTAGCATTGCTGCCTCACAGCACCAGGATCCCAGGTTTGATTCCAGCCTCAGGTGACTGTCTGTGTGGAGTTTGCACATTCTCCCCGTGTCTGCATGGGGGTGCTTTGGTTTCCTCCCACAGTCCAAAGGTCAGGTGAATTGGCCATGCTAAATTGCCCATAGTGTTAGGTGCATTAGTCAGAGGGAAATGGGTCTGGGTGGGTTACTCTTCGGAGAGTCATTGTGGACTGGTTGGGCTGAAGGGCCTGTTTCCACACTGTGGGGAATCTAATCTAATCTACTTTTTCTCTATTGATAATAATTATTTTAAGTTCCTCACTTACATTAGTTCTAGTGAAGGCAATTATAAAACCTTTCATTTAATATCTCAATGATTTCCTTAGTCTACATCATAATTTTTCCTTCCTGAGCCTCTAAGGAACCCATGCTCACTTGCCTTAACCTCATTCATTCCACATACTTATTGGAACTCTTAAAATCTGTTTATATGGTTCTGGTTGGTTACTCACATATTCTCTGCCTGTATCAAATTTTTGGCCAAATTTTGTTGGGACTCAAACTTTCCCAGACCTCAAGCTTATTATATCTTCTTGAAAATATTGTAAGCCTCTTAATACCAGCCTTTGCTTTTGTTAGATAGCCATGATGGATTTCTTTTTTCCACATGGAGTTCTTTTTCTGTGAAAGGTACATGCATTGAGAACTGTGAAATATTAACTTAAATGTTCATTGTTGCTCATCTATTATCATACATTTCAATCAAATTTTCGACTGCACCTTAGCTAGCTCATTCCTCATACCAATGTTAGTCATAGAGTCATACAGCATGGCAACAGACCCTTCAGCCCAACCAGTCCATGTAGACCATGTTCCAAAACTAAACTCGTCGCACCTGCCTGTGCTTGGCCCATATCCTTCCAAACTTTTCCTATTCATGAACTTATCCAAATGTCTTTTAAATGTGGTAGCTGTACACGCGGCCACCACTTCCTCTGGCAGTTCATTCCATGTATACGGACCACTCAGTGTGTAAAAACATTGCCCCTCTTGTCCTTTTTAAATCTTTCTCCTCTCATCTTAAAAATATGCCCCCTACTTTTGAACTACCCACCCTAGGGAAAAGACCTTTGTCATTCACCTTCTCTGTGTCCCTTATGATTTTATAAACATCAATAAAGTCACCCCTCAGCCTCCTACACTCGGTGAAAATATTTATTCCTGTCTATTTTTATATCTCAAACCCTCCATTCCTGGCAACATCCTGATCATTTTTTTCTGAACCCTCTCCAGTTTAATAATATCCTACCTGTAACAGGTGAACAAAACTGCACATAGTACTCCAGAAGAGGCCTCACCAATGTCCTGTACAACCTTAACATGATGTCCCAACTCCTGTACTCAAAGATCTGAGCAATAAAGGCAGCCTTTGATCTTGTACATGCATATAAAAGACATGATTCCACTCAATCATATAATGGTCACTCTTTTTGAACAGATCCCTTCCTATGAGATTACTAGTTAACTCCATCACATTGTAAATACAAGAGCTAAAATAGCCTAATCCCTGGTTGATTCCATAATTACTATTCTCAAAGTTTGTCTCAACTGCTTTCTATGAACTTCAAATAGTTGTTACCATCTGATTTGTTGAGTGTAAAAAGCAATGACTACATAATGGTTGCATTATTTATATTTCAACCTTCTCTTATTGCTTATTTAAAACTTTTTCCAATTTGTGTCACAAGAATCAGAAGTGGGTCCACTGCTCTTTATCATTTATACAAATGATTTCGATGAGAACATAGGAGAGACAGTTAGTAACTTTGCAGATGACACTAAAATAGGTGCTGTGGAGGACAATGAAGAAGTTTATTTCACAGTACAATGGGACCTTGATCAGATTGGCCTATGGGCCGAGGAGTAGCAGACAGAATTTTATTTAGATAAATGTGAGGTCTTATTACATTGTGGTAAGGCAAACCAGGGCAGGTCGGGCCCTGGGGAGTGTTGCTAAACAAAAAGACCTAGGGGTGCAAGTGCACAGTTCTTTGAACGTGCAGTCACAGAGGGTAGTGAAGAAGGCATTATAGAATAAAGGCTCCCTAACAATAGAGTCATAGTCATACAGCACAGAACCAGGCATTCCAATCAGATCTCGTCCCATTTGCCAGTATTTGGCCGATATCCCTCTAAGCTCTTCCTATTTGTATACCCATCCAGATGTCTTTTAAATGTTGTACTTGTACCAGCCTCCACCACTTCCTCTGACAGCTCGTTCCTTGCTTGCACCATGCTTGCCTTCATTGATCATAACATTGAGTATAGGAGTTGGGATGTCATGTGAAGGGTGTACTTTTGGAATACTGTGTACAATTCTGATTGCCCTTCATTAAGAAGGATATTGTTAAACTTGATATGGTGCAGAAAATATTAAAAAGAATGTTGCAGGGACTGGAAGGTTTGAGCTATAGGGAAAGGCTGAATAAACTGGGGCTTTTATCCCTAGAATGTCAGAGACTCAGGGTTGCCTTTACCAAATATTATAAAATCATGAAGGGCATGGATAGGGTGAATAACCAAGTTCTTTTTCCTAGAGTGTGAGTGAGGATCTGAGGGGTAATCTTTATATGCAGAGGGTGGTGCATATAAGGAACGAGCTGGCAGAGGAAGTGGTGGAGGCTGGTACAATTGCAACATTTAAAAGGCATCTGGATGGGTATACAAATAGGAAGAGCTTAGAGGGATATGGGCCAAATACTGGCAAATGGGACGAGGTCTGATTGGGATGCCTGTTTCTGTGCTGTATGACTATGACTCTACTATTATGGAGCCTTTATTCTATAATCTATTCCAACCAAAGTTTTCTGACCTTTGTTATTCCCTGTTTCCACCCAAATAGGTTCTACCTCCTACTGTTAGCTGAACCAATGTCCCTCTACATAACATTGCTTAGATTATCAATTATTATTTCCCCTTTTTTTGTTTGCCCATTCAAAATTTCAAGTGCCTTTGATTATTTAATTACCAGATTTGGGTCCAAATAAATGTAAGGACTTTGAAATCATATCTATTTATCTCTATTTAGTGGGTGGCACGGTGGCACAGTGGCTAGCACTGCTGCCTCACAGCGCCAGAGACCTGGGTTCAATTCCCGCCTCAGGCGACTGACTGTGTTGAGTTTGCACGTTCTCCCTGCGTCTGCGTGGATTTCCTCCGGGTGCTCCAGTTTCCTCCCACAGTCCAAAAATGTGCAGGTCAGGTGAATTGGCCATGCTAAATTGCCAGTAGTGTTAGGTAAGGGGTAAATGTAGGGGTATGGGTGGGTTGCGCTTCGGCAGGTCGGTGTGGACTTGTTGGGCCAAAGGGCCTGTTTCCACACTGTAAGTAATCTAATCTAATCTAATTTGTGGCATTATTTCATCTATCATTTTATGACTTGTCCATATATTCAGAGAAAAGCCCATTAATTTGAACGGTTTATTCAATTTTTTTTTTACCTGATTTGAGCTTACACTCTGCACTAATACCATCGAACTCTTTTGTTGTGATTGAAACGAGATTGGTCAGGTGGATCTCATTGAGAATGAGTTCCTGACTGGGGCTGACAGATAGAAACAGGAGTCACGGGATTCTCCTCAGTCGAGGGGTTGGTTCTGAGCTAGCTGGTCAGAGTCCATGCATCGAAAAGTAAAGGAAGACTTGGTAATAAAATACTGGCCCCATGGAGTTATTTCACTTTTCTTCTGCCCTGTCACATACTGCTTGTCTTTGAGCTTTACAGGGTTTAACAAATCTTTCATGTTTGATATCATTGATTTTTCCATTAGATTAGTAAAGTTCTTCTCAGCTGAATTCTCCTCATCCTTTTAAGTTCAAGATAAATCTGTAGCTGTAGTCGTATGATTTTCCAGGAGATTCATCTGAGTCTGATTTAAGTGAGGCCCATCTCAAAGGAACAGTTCCCTTTTTCCCTGCATGTGATACCATTACTGGTGAATCAAATATCCTATCTCTCAAACTTCTTTTCTTCAGACATGTGTTTGCATTTCTGATCTATTTTACACTGCAGGCAAAAGTGAGGAATGCAGATGCTGGAAATCAGAGTCTACATTAGAGTGGTGCTGGAAAAGCACAGCTGGTCAGGCAGCATCTGAGGAACAGGAAAATCGACGTTTCGGGCAAACTGATGAAGACCTATTTTGCACCATGTCTGCTTGTGTGTGCCTGAGGTAGTATTCCAATGATTATTGTTGAGTTTCTATTTCTTCATTTGGACCCAGCTCTTTGGCTTCATCAGATGAACCTCACTTCTCATTCCACTGACATTGTTGGTCCAAGGACCACAATTAGGTGTACCCCACCTCAATGAAAAGCTCCAAGTTCTCCAGCCACACAGAGATGTAATTGATCCGAACACTGAGCAGACAGTTCAGACTTTGGAACTTCCAATCATATGTGCATATCTGTCCCCCTATATTTGCTGTCCCTTATGACTATTACATTTCTTTGTACCACCCCAAATGGAATGGTATTCAGCATAGTGGTACAGTGTTGCCCTCCTTGTAGCTTTTGCCCTTATCCATCCAGTCAGCAGGTGCTAATATCCTTTAAACAGGGCAAAGTCTGAGGCTCCACCAGCACATTATCTGGAGGTTCAATTCTCTTTCTGACTTCCAATCACTTTTTTACATGCTCCTACCAATGCCTTCTAGGTATATGTTCCTTAAGGGTTAGTGTGGTCTAGGGTGGATGAGAAAAGGTACCTTTGGTGTATGACAATAGGATGTAGTTTATTGCAGCTTTACAACTATTTACATTTTGTGATAGAGACTCATAGAACACCCGACATAGAACATAGAAAAGCACAGCACAGAACAGGCCCTTCAGCCCACAATGTTGTGCCGAGGATTATTCCTAATCTAAAATAAAATAGCCAAACTTACGCATCCCTCCATTCACTGCTGTTCATGTGCATGTCCAGCCGTTGCTTAAATGTCCCTAATGACTCTGTTTCCACCACCACTGCTGGCAATGCATTCTGTGCATTCACAACTCTGCATAAAGAACTTACCTCTGATGTCTCCTCTATACCTTCCTCCTAATATCTTAAAACAATGATCCCTCATGCCAGTCAATCCTGCCCTGGGAAAAAGTCTCTGTCTATTGACTCTATCCAAGCCTGTCAATACCTTGTATACCTCGATCAGGTCGCCTCTCTTCCTCCTTCTCTCCAGAGAGGAAAATACAAGCTTAGTCAACCTCTTATCATAAGACAAGCCCTCAAGTCCAGGCAGCATCCTGGTAAACCTTCTTTGTATCCTCTCCAAAGCCTCTGTATCTTTTCTACAATAGGGGGACCAGAACTGGCCACAATTTTCCAAGTGTGGTCTCACCAGGGTCTTGTAGAGCTGCAGCAAAACCTCACGGCTCTTAAACTCGATCCCCCTGTTAATGAAAGCCAAAACACCATATGCTTTCTTAAAAACCCCATCCACTTGAGTGGTAACTTTGAGGGATCTATGCACTTGAAAACCAAGGTCCCTCTGTTCCTCCACACTGCCAAGAATCCTGTATTCAGCATTCAAGTTCAACCTTCCAAAATGCATCACTTCGCATTTATCCAGTTTGAACTCCATCTGCCATTTCTCAGCCCAGCGCTGAATCCTGTCTATGTCGCACTGCAGCCTGCACTAACCCTCGATACGATCGATGGCAACTCCAATCTTTGTGTCATCAGCAAATTTACTAACCCACCCCTCAACCTCCTCATTCAAGACATGTATAAAAGCTACAAAGAGCAGAGGCCTAAGAACATAGTCTTGTGGGGCACCACTCACCATTGACATCCAGGCAGAACACTTACTATCCACAACCATTCTCTGCCTTCTGTCAGCCAACCAATTCTGAATCCAGACAGCCAAATCACCCTGTATCCCATGCTTCCGGACTTTATGAATGAGCCCACTATGGGGAACCTTATCAAATGCCTTGCTGAAGTCCATATGCACCACATCCACATCCACTTCGTCGACCTGTCTCGTCATCTCCTCAATGAACTCAATAAGATTTGAGGCATGACCTGCCCCTCACAAAGCCATGCTGACTGCCTTTAATCACTCTATGCTTTTCCAAATAGCCATAAATCCTATCCTTCAGAATTCTTTCCAAACCTTGCTGACCACACACATTAAGACTGACTGGTCTGTAATTGCCAGGGATTTCCCTATTGCCCTTTTGAAAAGAGGAACAACATTTGCCTCCCTCCAATCCTCCGTTATGACTTCCGTGGAGATTGAGGAAGCAAAGATCTTCGCCAGCGGCTTAGCAACCTCCTTTCTCACTTCCTGGAGCAACCTAGGGTAAATCTGGTCTGGTCATGGGGACTTATCAATCTTAATCCAAAATGTCTAGCACATCAACTTCATCAAACTTGATCTATTCAGGCCTGTTTCCCAGCTCCTCAAAGTTCTTATTCACAACAAGGTCCCTTTCCTTAGTGAAAACCGAAGCAAAAAACTCATTTAGGGCTTCCCCTATCTGCTCAGACTCCACGCATTAGTTCCCTAAGCTATCCCTGACCAGTCCTACCTTCTCCTTGATCATTCTTTTATTCCTCACTTATGAGTAAAATGCCTTTGGGTTCTCCCCAACCCTTCCTGCCAAGCCTTTCCTGTGCCCTCTCCTGGCTCTCATCAATCCATTTCTAAGCTCCTTCATAGTAAGCCTGTATTCCTCTAAAGCTGTGCTAGATCCTTGCTTCCTCCACCTTACGTAAGCTGCCTTATTCCTTTTGACGAGAAGCCCCTCTGTTCTCGTCATCCAAAGCTCCTTAATCTTACCCTTTCTTGCCTGTCTCAGAGCAACAAATTTGTGCATGACTCTCAACAATTGCTCCTTAAATAGTCTCCACATGTCTGTTGTGCCCTTTCTGTGGAACAATTGCTCCCAGTCTGTACTTCACAACTCCTATCTGATAGCTTCATAATTTCCTTTTCCCCAATTAAATATCTTCCCTTGGTAACTGCTCCATTCCCTCTCCAAGGCTATGGTAAATGTGAGGCAGTTGTGATCACTGTCACCAAAGTGATCTCCCACCACAAGATCTGACACCTGTCCTGGCTCATTGTCGAGCACCAAATCCAAAATAGCGTCTCCCCTCCTCAGCCTGTCCACATACTGAGTAAGGAAAGCCTCCTGAACACACCAGACAAAAACGGTTCCGTCCAAACCATCTGCATTTAAGGAGGTTCCAGTCAATATTGGGAAAGTTGAAGTCACCCATAACAATAACCCTGCTACATCTGCGTTTTTCCAAAATCTGCCAGCCTATGAGTTCTTCAATCTCTCTACTAGTATTAGGTGGTCTGTAGAAAATCCCCAGTGCAATGGCTGTTCCCTTGCTGTACCTAACTTCCACAATTACTGACTCAGTAGACAAACCTCCCTCAACAACCTTTGTTTCTGTAGCTGTGATGCACTCTCTGATTAGCAATGCTCCACTCCCTCCTCTTTTTCCACCCTCCCAGTTCTTTTTAAATGTTCTAAACCCTGGAACATCGAGCAAAAATTCCTGCCCCTGTGAAACTCATGGCTCCATTATGGCCGCAACATCATAGTCCCAAGTACTGATCCATGTTCTAAGTTTGTCACTCTTATTTCTGACACTCCTTGCGTTGAAGCAGACACACTTTAACTGATCCCTTTCTTTCATCATGCGGAAAACCTTCCTGATAGATTCACTGTCACTGGCCCATCTACAACTACCCCTGTCTCAGATATGTAGCTCTGCTTTCCACCCCCTTACCAAACTAGTTTAAACCCTCCTGAAGCACACGAACAAATCTCCATATGTGTCCCTCCTTATTGTACTGGTCTCACCTTCCCCAGAAGGCATCCCAATGGTCTAAGTATCTGAAGCCCTCCCTCCTGCACCAGCCTCGCAGCCGTGTGTTAAGCTGCACTCACTGACTGTTCCTCGCCTCACTGTCTCGTGGCACTGGTAGCAAATCAGAGATCACTGCTCTACTCATCCTGCTCTTCAGCTTCCAACCTAGCTCTCTGTAGTCACTTTTCAGATCCTCAATCCCTTTCCTGGCTATATCATTGGTGCCAATATGTATCACGATTTCTGGTTGCTCACCCTCCTCCTTCAGAATCCTGTAAACCCAATCAGCGATATCCCAGACCTTGGCACCAGGAAGGCAACATACCTTTCGGGAGTCCCATTCCTGACCACAAAATCTCCTGTCAATCCGTCTAACTATTGAGTCCCCTATCACTAGGGCTTTTCTATTCTCCCCCTTCCCTTCTGAGTCTCAGTGCCAGAGACCTGACAACCATGGCTTTCCCCTGGAAGGCCATCCCCACCAGCAGTATCCAAAATGGTATACTTATTGCTGAGGGGAACGGCCACAGGGGATCTTTGCCCTATCTGTTGATTCACTTTCATCCAGCTCCAGCTCCAGTTCCCTAACTCGATTTTCGAGGAGTTGGAGTTGGGTGCACATCCCGTAGATGTGGTTGGTAGAGATATGCCGTGTCTTTCACCTACCACATTCTGCAGGAGGAACATGCAACTGCCCTATCAGCCATACCCAGCTAATCTGAAAGCCCACACAGGACGAAACAAGGAAGAAAAGAAAAAAAATGAGAAATCTGAAAATTTACCAAGTTTACAGACTGTTAGTAAGGTTAGAGGAAGTGGGTGGAGGTAGGCCCTACAGTGTAGGTTCTTGGGTTTAGATCTCACCCACTTAAAACTTCCTGGCAGCCCTTGCTTCTCTTTGCTCTCTCTCCTCGCCGCTCTGTTCAAAAACTCTTAGAAAGACTTCTCCACAGGCCTGACTCTTCCAAGATCTTTATTTACTATCCCTAATGGTCCTTATTATCTCACCACAATGGTGCATATGGCACTCAATTGATATTAACCCTGTTAGACTGATATTCAACACCTTCCCAAATTTCCTTTACATGTTGCATTCTTGTTACATTATTTTTTAAACAATTACATTTGCCATTAGCTTAACTCTCTCCAAGTCTTTGACTTTAAACATTCAGTTGATCTGGAGGCTTTACTATTTTCCCTGAAAGAATATTTTTCGGATTTGGAAAAGTTGACTTTTGTTGTGTCTCAGACGGTTGACTTTGAATATCTTTCTGATGTTCTGAAGCCTGTAGTTCTTTCTGAACTTGAAGACTTTAATCTGTTTGATTTCTTTCGTACAGAATTTCATCCCTGATAGAGCAAGCGATCATGTTTTTCATAGTTTCATGAATTTTTGGACATTGCTGACCTCTGCCTTGTGGTGGCTTCCAAGGAGTTGTAAACACTAAACTTTCAATCTACATGAGCAAGTTTTTATTCTCAGTCCACCTGTGGCATTGTGTTGCAATCTACAGACTTATTCCTTAAACTTATTGATCTGTTCAGACTTTCTGTTTCACCCTAAGAAATTGAAATATTAGTGAAACTGACTTATTCACTTCCCTAATTCTGGGCAGCATGGTGGCTCAGTGGTTAGCACTGCTGCCTCACAGAGCCAGGGACCTACATTCAATTCCACTCTTGGGTGACTGTCTGTGTGGAGTTTGCATGTCCTCCCTGTGTCTGCGTGGGTTTCCTCCAGGTGCACTGGTTTCCTCCCACAATCCAAAGATGTTCAGGTCAGGTGAATTGGCCATGCTAAATTGCGCATAGTGTTAGGTGCATTAGTCAGAGGGAAATGGGTCTGGGTGGGTTACTCTTCGGAGGGTCGGTGTGGACTTGTTGGACCGAAGGGCCTATTTCCACACTGTAGGGAATCTAATCTCATCTAAAAGAACTCAGGAAATAGAAAAGGCAGGGACCTGGGTTCAATTCCACTCTTGGGTGACTGTCTATGTGGAGTTTGTACGTTCTCCCTGTATCTGCATGGGTTTCCTCCAGGTGCACTGGTTTCCTCCCACAGTCCAAAGATGTGTAGGTCAGATGGATTGGCCATGCTAAATTGTCTATGGATGTAAAAGTTATATGGATTAGCCATGGGAAATATATAGGGTTATAGGGTTACAGGAATGGATGGGGGGGAGGGTCCAGGAGGGTTGCTCTTTGGAGGGGCGGTGTAGACTTGTTGGGTTGAATGGCCTGCTTTCAGAGAGCTAGTGCTTCAAAATACACCTGTTGGAACTATAACATTTTGTGATTTTTAACTCAGCATATAATGTGTGACTTGAATTTATCACAACTAGCTGTCCACTGTGCAATGTTATAACTTGACCCAGTTAAGTTGTAGGTGCATCAATTGCTTCAAATAGGCTGATTAGTTAGCTCAATTGGCTGGATGACTGGCTTTCAATGCAGAGTGATGCCAACAGCATGACTGAGATTAGAGGTCCCACCATCTCAACTCCAGCCCTAACCTAAGGTTAAACTCACTACCAGTTATCTCTGTTTAATGAGAAAGCATTCTATGGCTGTCTGGGACTTCACTTTTACTTTATTTCAAATGGGGTTTATAGATCCTTTGTTCTCTCTTTGCTTGTGCTTCCTCTCAAACGTTGTTGGCTCTTGCAGACTGAAATGCTTTCAGTGTTAATTGCATTGGAAAACATTTATGCTAAACCAGTATAGCAATGGCTTTTCAGAGTGCCAGTGTTTGGTCTAGTTATAAAGGTCTCTCTTAGTAAACAAGATTATTGCACCTTTGTGATTATTTACATATTACAAGCTTTTGGTATACATTATTTCAAAGACTCTTTAGAGGACTTGGTCTGAGGACTGACATCTTCAAGAACATGATGTGAAGGTGCCAGTGGTGGACTAGGGTGGACAAAGTCAAAAATCACACGACGCTGGGTTATAATCCGACAGGTTTATTTGAATTTGCAAGCTTTCAGAGAGGAAGGACCTGTTGGACTACAACCTGGTGTCGTGTGGCTTTGATTCGGTCAAGATCGTTAACTTCTCTCCCCACCAGCTCTCTCAACATCATCACAGAGACTGGTGCTTGCATCACTTAGTTAGTCTCAACCATTTCAGAATCTCTCAGACCCGGATACAACACTCACACCTTCCTATCAAGATCCATACAACAATCTTAGAAGATGTGATTTTCTTCAGGATCTAAGTGTCCAGGTATATCTTCATCTCTCTGATGCTTCATATTGTTAGCACCTCAAATCTAACTCAGCAATTTTGGGTGAAACTTACTGAAGATGTATATATTTATTTCAACATGTCGACATGGTCTTCCACCAACTCCCTCATTCTGCAGTTGAGGCACAACACCTATCCTGCCCTCCTTAGCTAATCTTGCATTATTTATCTAGTAAATTAGTTAATTTAGCTATCAACTTAGTTCATAGTCTTTAGCTAATACCTTGATCTATTTTAGGAGATAGGTAGATTAAATTAAACGCTAACCTGAAAGGCAAAAGCAGGGCCTCTTTCTCTATCTGTAATGAATTCCCACTTGCACCAAATTACCTACTTATACATTCTGTTTATGACCAGTTTCTTTTTTGGAATTGCTTTTTTTCCTGTGGTAATCTTGTTCCCAACTACAGTCGATTCTGCTATAACATATGTTTCTTCAACACTAATTGGCTTTAATGCAATTGAAGAATTTAGACCGTTATTTGTAGAACACAAACTTTTCTTACCTGTATTGGCTATAATGTGATTTTGACCCCAGTAGTTAAATGGTGCGGCTATTGCGCAATTTTCTTGTAACGCGAGATTGCCCAAGAATGGAACTATCGTGTTATATCAGAACTGACTGTTTTGTCTTCCCAATTTGCTTGCCGTCTTTTTTCCTTAACAACCCTTTCCCTGCTTTCTGCCTCCCTGTTGACTTCACCTCATGCCACCATCAAATTTAATTAAAAGAGGCTCGTTCAGTTCAACATTTATCCACATTGTAATTATTGCAGTTAAATTAATGAGCGTCAGGGTTGGGGGAAACATGCGAGTCAGTGAAAACAATGGGGAGACAGAAGCCAAGAATTTCCTTGGAGCTGTTTCAGCTGACTCCTGTAAATTCACTTTATAAGTGTATCAGAAATTGAGATCACACACTTAAAGACAGGATTCCCACTGTGTTCCTGGAGAAACTGTCGTGGCAGAATGAAAATACAAAGCCAAGGATATTGCCAAGGTACATATGTGAATACTTTTGTTGGATTTCTCATTTTCACTGAGAAAGTATTATATTCAGTTTTCTTTTATTATTGCTCAAGGTGTTTTAGTTTTTTTTAAAACCGCCCATAATCCTCAAGACAAATGAAAGCAAAGAATTTATGGAAGAAACCTTTATTGTCCAGCTGTGGGTACTGATTGAATATTGTGAGTAAGGCATCTGCAATTTATTGACCTGTGTTATTCTGAGGAATAAAGGTGGGATATGTACCCAAAAAATGTTATCAAAAGAAATTGTTACCTCAGTTACAAATGAACATGGAGACTTTATAAAAAGGAATAAGTTGTAGAGAAATGCAAAAACATTAATCTCTGATTTGCCATACCTCTGACATATTTTTGGATTCCTCTTCATGAAATATTTTCAACTTAATTGGAAGCTTTTGTACAACTTGTGGGAAATTGAATAAAATTGCGATTCTCAAGGATGTTGCAGATGTTTTCAAAGACACGTGGTCTCAGCCCAGACTAATCAAAGCCACCACATGGAGCCAAGGCCAAGTGTGTAACCAATGTGCCAAAATCATTATCTAAAAGAGCAGTAAAGTGTTTTATCTCCAGGGAGGTGGGTGAGTCAGCTTGGCAGAGTCTTGCATAGCTTAGTTGGTGGTTTTGTGTAGTACACACACTTATCAAAGTGATGGATGTCGATACTAGGGAATGGAATACTTTTCTTGCTTTCAGGCATCCAGTGCCAGAAACAAGCACTCTCAGGTCATGTGCAGGACAGCCAGATGCAGACTTAAAAAAATCCACTTTACTTTTTTCCAACATCTGAAGGACACTAGATATTTAATCAGCATGATTTTTTGTTCCTTGCATTTCCTATATCCTCCACCAGTATGACCTCCTTGACGACAGAAAGTGTTTCTTTCTCACAGTGCTTTGAAGTCTTGTGAGGGTGAGGAAATGTTAGTCTGGCGCAAGGATGATAGATATGTGTTCAAGCCCTTCCACTCTGCTAATGGTAATGCAAACCCTTAATTACTTACTGACACTTGTATGTGGGTTTGTATAATCAGTCATCATTATTCACACACACACACACACACACAGAGTCTCAGGCTTCTAACAGAAACCAGAACGTTGATCCCTATTTTAGGGGCATCCCTGAAAAACATCTGGGAAAACTAAGCTCATATGACATATTTTGCAAAATATAACCATTTGTGATTTTACATGCTTTGATATGTACTTTCCACAGTGGCTGTTGTTAATTGAAACTGACAAGAGACATTGTCCCACCACCTGAGAACTTGCGGTAGTTTATGTTTTCAAAAGTTATTGGAGTGCAGAAATGCCACAGGAAAAATATCAGAATTGCATTTAGTCCCAGTAGACAACCAGGCACTTTGAAAATCTTAAAATGATAAACATGCAAAGACTGGAAATCTGAACCAAAAATAGAAAAAAGCTACAAGAAGATAGCAAATTCATCAACATCTGCTGGATGAAAAGACAAATTAATATTACGCATATACAACAAAAATATAGGAATGCTGCAAGTCATGTCTGGTTTGCTGATTTGACTTCCCTTCAACTAGAACACTGCACCTGGCATACAACATAACCATAGAGTATTCCTTACTGCAGAGTCATGTTTTGAATGTTGCTTGATGTAAGAAGCCTGAGAGTTTAAACACTCTTCGAATGGATTTCTAAAGTCAGTGATTCTCAAGCCAGATCAGTGCACAGTTGGCTTAAGGTCATGTATAATTACTTATGAAACTGATCTACCAGGATTCGTACCACTGGGAGAAACCATACTATTAGTGGTAAAATGTTTAGCATTGCTGCAACTACTTAAAGGGTTGTAGTAATCCCTTAAAGTTCTGCTTTCATTTAGAAACCCGACATTCCCTTCATTCTTATTTATTTTTCTCTCCCTTCCCCTTCATTGACATCCATTTCTCCTCTTGAACTTAGGAAGTGATGTAATATAGTAAAAGAGAGAACAAATAAGAAATGAATAGACTGAACAATAATACATAATTGTGTGTTTGGTTTCAGGCATTTGACAAAACTAACAAAAAGAAATTAACTGTGTGCCAAAGTGTCAAAGGAGATGATGGTGGGTCTTCAGTTTGAAATCTGGCTTGGTGTTATGGGTATAGTGCTCTCACAATGGTGTTAAGTAGGGAGTTTCAGGAGATGGACCAATGTGACACTGAAAAAGAATTGACAGTGTTACATTTCTTGGTCAGGATGGTGAAAAACTTGGATTGCAACTTTGAGATAATAGTGATATTGCTTCTTTCATTCAGCACGGTGGAGGAGGTATTAGAAGTCAGAGGTGTTACTGAAGTAAATTTGTTTGGTTGTTTTAGACTGGTATGTATTTATGTTTTCTTCACTCTTGTGTCAAATGAAGAAGTGCACACCACCCAAGGTATCATAGGCTCAAGAGGTGTGAATTTTGGCTCAGTTGTAGTATTCCCACTTATGATTTGGCAAGTGATGAGTTTAAGCCTCAGTCCTGCTGTCCCAACAATTTGAGTTGACAGTCTATGCCATGGAGCACTAGGTTGATGTCCAATGGGATCCAGTGGCAAACAACCATCAAAATAGCACCCTCCCATGATCATCACAACAAACGTCAGAGCTCTATCCTGTACACACCAAGTTCATATCAAACGGGATGCACGCATCTGATGGAATATTATGACTACAATTCCCCAATGTCCAATATAACTGCTTGTTGTGGTAAGTGGTATGAGCTATAGAACATAGAACAATACAGTGCAGAACAGGCCCTTCAGCCCTCAATGTTGCGCTGACCTGTGAACTATTCTCAGCTCATCCCCCTGCACTATCCCATCATCATCCATGTGCTTCTCCAAGGATTGTTTAAATCTCCCTAATGTGGCTGAGTTAACTACTTTGGCAGGTAGGGCATTCCATGTCCTTACCACGCTCTGAGTAAAGAACCTGCCTTTGACATCTGTCTTAAATCTATCACCCTTCGATTTGCAGTTATGTCCCCTCGTACAAGCTGACATCATCATCCTAGAAAAAAGACTTCCACTGTTTACCTTATATAATCCTCTGATCATCTTGTATGTCTCTATCAAATCCCCTCTTAGCCTTCTTCTTTTTAATGAGAACAGACCCAAGTCTCTTAACCTTTCCTCATAAGACCTTCCTTCAGACCAGGAGAAAGTGAGGACTGCAGATGCTGGAGTACCAGAATTGAAAAGTGTGGTGCTGGAAAAACGCAGCAGGCCAGGCAGCATCTGAGGAGCAGGAGAATCGACGTTTCAGGCATAAGTGCCCAAAACATCAATTCTCCTGTTCCTCGGATGCTGCCTGGCCTGCTGTGTTTTTCCAGCACCACATTTTTCAACTCTTTCTCCAGACCAGTCCATATCCTGGTAAATCTCCTCTGCAATTTTCCAATGCTTCCACATCCTTCCCGAAATATGGTGACCAGAAATATACACAATATTCCAAGTGCAGCCGCACTAGCGTTCTGTATAGTTGCAACATGATATTGTGGCTCCAGAACTCAATCCCTCTACCAATGAAATCTAACACACCATATGCCTTCTTAACAGCACTATCAACCTGGGTGGCAACTTTCAAGGATCTTTGTACATGGACACCAAGATCCCTCTGCACATCCACACTACCAAGAATCTTTTGATTGACCCAGTATTCTGCCTTCCTGTTATTCTTCCCAAAGTGCATCACCTCACATTTAGCTGCATTGAACTCCATTTGCCACCTCTCAGTCCAATTCTGCAATTTATCCAAATCCCCCTGCAACCTGTAACATTTTTCCAAACTGTCCACTACTTCACTGACTTCAGTGTCATCTGAAAACTTACTAATCCATCCACCTATGCCTGCGAGTAAGTCATTTATAAAAATGATAAACAGCAGTGGTCCTAAAACAGATCCTTTTATTAAAGCACAACATTTGGAGGACAACTGTTGAGTGTAATGAGTGGAGAGATGAGTTTTCCTGTGACTTGAGAGACAGAAGTAAAGATGGAAGAGAAAGATGAATTCAGTGATTACAGTTATTCACTTAAGTAATCTGAGCATCTTATTTCTTGGGGGTAATTAACTGATATTGTACTTGTATGGTAGCATGACCTGGAGTATATCAGTAATACGGAGCTGAATTTTGTGGAGACTTTCTCTCGATAAGCTCTAGCTAGTCTTTTGCAATTCTCTCCTGCTCAACTTATGCATGCGCCGCGCTTGTATGGCACTACATTTGTAGTATTGTGTGCTAACTAGTGTCAGAAGCAATCATCGCTGCCAGGACCATCCTGCCATTTTGCCACCAGCACTATATTTAAAAACCAACTGTGCATCAGGTCAATCATTGTCGACCACAATAGCCCCTCATAGTGAACATAGAGGGAGGGAAATTTAAAAAAAGACAAGCTGCTGAGGGAACATTTGTGGCACAGGTGACACTTGAATACAAGCTTAATGTATTGCCATTTCACATCAGCACTTGTCACATCCACTGTCACATCAACTGCAATTACAAGAATCAAGTTATACAGGCTACAGGTCTACAATACCAAACCATGTTTGAACCCTGTCTAAGGGAGTGTTACTCTTTGCCCAAAGGTCAACATAGCTTCACATTTTCTCATCATTTAATGGTCATTGTTCACATATCGGAAAGTCTTCCAGCAGTCGAAAACATTGACTTTTATTGTCCATCTGGAAAAATGAACAAAATAAATGCATCTGGGAATAAACAGAGGACTGCTTTGGTGCAACTACAAATTTACAGTCAATTTACTTAACCTAACTCAGGCCTGTTGGAACCAAGAATCAAATAAATTCTATCTGGCTTGTTGTACACAACGAAGAAGGTGATGTCACTCCAGAGCTGCCACTCTCCCAGATCTTCAGCCCCCAAAACATCACTTCTTTGCCTGCTCCAGTTGTGCAGAGCACAGTTTGCAAGCATTATAAGATACGTTCTGAAATGTACTGCAGAAACCCCCAGACAGCATCAAAATTCAGAATGTCATCATTGGGAGGCCTATCATCTGCTCCATGATGACTATAGTGGAAGAATGGGATGCATTCTCTCTACCTTTGGCTTCAGTTGGGGGTTGCATGACACATCCAACATTTGTAGTTGAAGTGGATAGCCCTTGTCTCCCAGTAACCATACTTATAAGGTGTCCAGCCCTTGTAATGAGCAGGACACTCAAAGTTCTCATGGATATAGGCATCATGGCAGCTTCAGAATGTCTGATGCAAATTTCAATAATTCAGTACCAATGATCACTTGAACATTAATGGAACAGAAACCTTTTCTGTTGCAGAAGTTGACCACATCATGATTTGACATGTGTACAGGCTACAGTGCACTGCATCTGGGGGCAGCCAACTATGTTGGCAAAGCCTACCATCCGGGCTGCAACACTGACCACATCACAAGGAAATAAGAGGAAAAGTTGTGATCAGTATTGCATCAGTAATAGTGTTGGTACATTTGTGGGTCAAGGGTTATGAGAAACCACACAGGTCTGCAGTGGATTCTTGGAAATGCATAAACATTTAGTATATCTCTCACCTGATGTATACCAGGTTAGGATACCGCCCATGTATTTAGGTCAAAGGTCCCTCTTCAGCGGATGGCACAGTTTTGTTACAATGCCCTGGGACATCTTGCCTGTGACAGAAATTTGTCTTGCTCATTTGGAGGAACTGCCATTAAAGACGATAGGCTCTGGGACTCCTGTACATCCTCCACCTCCTTAGGGAATCTTTAGCTGAGATCTCTTCATGAGGAGGTTGTTGCTCCTGGGCTTACAGATAAACTGTAGGGTAATAAGTGTATCTGTAACTTTGTAGCAAGTGACCCGAGTGAAGATAACCCTGCTCTGGCTGGCTCCTTTGGTCATGATTTCAAGGAATCTGTCTGGAAAGAAACGGGTCATGTTCTTAGTCTTGTGAGGAGTCAGCAGCTTCATGACAGAAAATTGATGGCCTAGTATAGTCCTAGATATAGTGGGACATGGGGTCTCTGTCAAGAAGGCTCATGGAATACTTTATTTGGACCTTGGATATAGCACACCTTATTCTGATGCACACAGCACAAGCCTTGTTGTGAAAGAAAAGCAGTAGGAGATTGTAAATGCAGTGGAACCCTGTTCCCACACCCACTGCCAGTAACACCCCAGAAAGGCAGCATTCTTTATTACAGCACGTGGGCAAACACTTGCCATTTGAGGTGAGAGTAAACTAGCTCTGCGCTTTTGTGCTATCTGTGAGAACTTTGATTGTTCTTGTGAATTGTGGCTCTCAAAGATAATTATGATCAATTTTTAATGACCAGCAATATGGTGAATATTGCTTCTGATTTCACACTAATCCCCTGGCTGGTGGCACACAACCTGCAGGACTGACCTTGGCCCACTCCCTGTGCAGTGACTATCTGGAACCTCTGACCGTGAACAGTCCAAGTGGCCAACTGACCATGTCCAAACATTTGGAAAGAGTAAATATGTTGCTTTTGACTGACTGTGGCAGAACGTCTTAAATGGTGACAATCCCTCTTGACTTGATGGAGGATCATTCCCTTAGACTTTGCAATGTGGTATTTAGTACGAGCATACTCATTATGTTTGTCATGTAAGGGTCTGCCACATACTGTAAGTGTGTCATTGAGTTATGTGGTGCAGTGCAGCGACATATCCAACACATTGCCTGATCAATGCTGACAGTCACAATGAGCTGACTGGCTTTGTCTATGCAACGAAAGGCAGGGCAAGACAGAAGTAATATGAGGCTCTAAGTCCTGAATGAGGAATAATGGTTAGGTTTGCAAAAAGGCAGGGCAAGGAATGACAGAGATCCTGTGAGCATCCAAGGCGGTGTGAAGTGAAATAGTGCAAAGAAAGCAAGTGAAAAGCCCTGAGGTGTGCTCCAAAGTGTAGCACTGAAGTGGAAAACCATATTGTAAGTGAGTCAGAGTTGTACCATGATAATATGGAGAGGCAGGTGCATGTCTGTTGCCAACCTACTTGGAAAATGGCTACAGGCTGCTTAAGGAGCATGCCCTGAGATATCAGGGAATATTGACCAAAATGGAGGCCTGAAAAGGAACTGGAAAGCCAGAGTCCTTTCATGTTGGGAATAGTCATTACCTAATTTCTCTCCGATGTATAGCAAACTGTATACAAATGGAGGAGAGACTAGCTAATAATTAGATGTTGATGCATTAAAATTGACCCCTCGCTAATCACTAGCAATATTTTCATCTCACTATTCAAAAGCTTGGTGGAAAATCAAACATTTTTAATTCAATATCAAGATTTATTTTTGATATTGCCTTTTTTTAAACTGATTTGCCAGTACCCACATCTTTCAGTGGCTAGAAAATGTCAGCCTGTGTTTTCGGATTGGAGGTTTGTCACACAATCAATTCTTCAGTACTCCTGCAGACGGACCAAAATACCATTAAGGAAAGTGAAGATTGATATTCATAGAAAGATTGGCATTTAAGATCAATGTCACATTTTTCCAGTGATGCGGCTGGTATTAATTTGTTTACATAAAAACAAAGAAAATGAAACACTATCCTATTGCATTACTTACAATAAATACATCAACTCTCCTCTTCTGTGTTCCATTTACTTTACAACGTTTTTGCTGGGTGATTAGCTGCAGGTTTCACAGCTGTCCCTACATTAGAAGTTTAATTTCAGTAGCAGCTTTTAGTCAAAGCGACTACTCAACTCTCTCAGGCCATAAATACATATGAAGTTCAAATGAATGCCAATCTTACAGGATCATTGCCAAATTAACTTTCACTACAGCAACACGCTGGTTCTGACACCCAGTATGAAATTTAATATCCATCTGTAGGCCCTGCTGTACCTTGAATATTGCCCCTTGACAGCTGGGTTTTGCTCAATAGTTGTATTTTTAACATATAATACAACCAGGTTCCTTCATGGTAAGGTTGTCTGAAATCCTGAAACATGACCCTGATGGAGTGCACTCCTTGGAGGTTCTTTTGATCAGCTGGAATAAATTTACTGAAGCTACACCTCTCTTGGTCCGAATTCTCTCCAAAACTATAATTTCCCATCAGTTTCATCATTTGGGTGAATACACACTCACTTTCTCTTCCTTGAAAACCCTTTTTCTAATGAGTAGGACATAAAATGCTGTCATGCAATGTTTATTTGAATTGTTTTTATCTGACTGGAATGTCAATCCTTTAACTGTGTCTTATTTTAACTTATTCTTTAAACACTGTAATAAAAAGTAACGCAACTACTTTTGTTTTTATTCCTCTTTTGTATCTATGATTTGTACCTTGGTTCTTGTACTTAAATGGTGTCACACATGAGAATAAGGATATTCTCTTCTATTTGCTATCTGTGATTTAGGCAACATTTTGGACAAACATTCCAACTAGGTGTTGTTTATGCACAAACTGTGCAAGATCAACCTAGTTAGAAAAATTCCAAATTGCATACAATCAACAGAGATTAGTTAGTTGCCCAAATGAAGAGCTTGCAAGTCTCCACCTGGTCAAAATTTCCAAACAGTGAAATTTCTTGCCATTTTGTTTCAGAAGAATGATACAGACAGAAAGACAGGAGTAATCCATTTCAGGACAGAGTTCCAAGTCATACTTGTATTATTACATGATGGAACTTGGCTAGTACCCAAACGGAAACCTTAAAGAGGAACCATTCTGCTTGCAATTAGGGAACCTCAAGCATTTGACTCAGAGAAGCATTAGCAAGAACTACCTGCCCTCTTCACTGCAGTTGGCATGTGACCTAAGGGGATTATTAGTAAATATGTACCTTCAAATAGTAAAAGAATACACTGATGGACTCTTATTTGGAGAACAGCTACGTTAGTAAGGAGCAAAAAGAGCTGTAGGCTTCCCGGTCTCTGTCTTAACCTAGGGCGCAATATTCCTCCCATGAGAGCTGTTGTCAAGCGGTGTTATGAAGTGTTGATTGTTCAAGCTTGCCTATGAAGGAGTTGGATATGTTTGAAGTTTTTCTTCAAGGAGCATCATTATTTAATGAATTGACAGCTTCCAAAGAGCATGGCCCTGACTCAACACTTATAACAGCCTGGCCATAAAATTCCTTCTGATACACTCATGGTATGCAGGCACCAGCTTCTACATAGTTATATGTTTCCTGAAAGTCTCAAGTACAAAGAATTGCCAACAGATTCACAATGGCTAGTGATTGCTACTATAACAGCTGATTTATAAAAGGGGGATTTTGCTAATGGATGCAATTCCGATCAAGTTTCAAATGTGAAATCCAGACGATGGCCATTGCCTCCCTGTACAAAGTTTTGTCTGCTATTGAACTTAGTTCATCTGGCATTTGCTAACCAGAAGAACTTGTGCGCAAAGTATAGAAATATATATTTTTTAAATATGTTTACAAATGAAAAACACAAAACGGATAGTAAGACATATATGCCAAAAATACTGTTAACATTGGATGCTGGTTCAATGTGAGTCATTATATGTTTTTGGCATTAAGAGCTAGTACATATGCTGGATAGTCCTCCAGATACTCAGTGCCTGCATAAAGTAATAGCTGGAAGGAAAGGTCTTTCTCCATAATCGAGAGTGCTGTAAAGTTGCCATGTGAAAGAACATTGTTGAAAGTTGATAGGTCTTAGCATGTTTCTTTCATGTGGCCTGCAAATTTCACCTCAGCCATTTTCAGGTTCCCACTTCAGGTGACACATTATTAACTCATTCTATCATCTCTATCCTTTCTGCTTTCTGGCAGCATTCTTGAAGGATCCAATAGCTACAAAATAAAATCCATGTAAAACATCTGAAGAAGTGGGACCAAACGGAGCACTAGGAGCTTGGCCATTGAGACTATTGTTAGACAACAAAATCATAAGGTCTCAAAATGCAGAAGTGATTGCTGCCTGAGCCCCTCTATTTGTTTGAATTGTAAGGTGTCAATGCTAGCTGCTTTGACCACTGCCAGCTTCTTCAGGTGTCCAGTAATGGCACAGCAAGAAATAAAGTGAGCCAGGATGGTTGAGAACATCTTGCCCAACCGAATTACCATCTGAGCTTCTTTTATGAAAATGTAAACAGGAAATCCTTCCTGTGGGAATTGCTTTGGAAATCCCAGCAACATGCAAATGGACTGGAGCCTGATTGTCAGAGATGTTTTCTATTCTTGTAATTAGAAAATTGGCATTGCTTTGGGTTGGTACCATGGTACTGTAATGTTTATAGTAAGGAACTTGATTATTTAAAAGTATATCAGTATACTTTTAGCTGATTAAAGTAATATATTGGAACCATTAATTCAAATGGACATATCTCAATGAAGTACCACGACTTTATTGGAAAATTCAATAATTCAATCTCAAGGTTTTCTTGAGTGGATTAGAATTAAAGCTGCTCTGCTGGTCTATTGTGGACCTTCAGTGAGATAAAATCGAGAATCCCCATGCCATCTCCTTCTTGAACTCACCTTTTATTGGCCCACAACTTGTGAGTTTCTTTCCATTTCTCAGTCTTCTTTCCATTATTCTTGCACCTGTGGACAATTACAACAGTTGCCACTGCCTGCTTTTTCTTGATTTACCTCAGTTTCTTTTGTACGCTTTTTTTATCCTTGGCAGTATCCTACCTTAGCCCTTTACCTCAGTTTCCTAAAATCAAAAAACAAACTCGTAAGTTTGAGCATGGATCAATTAATTAAATCACACTTCCAACATTTGCAGTTTATTGTTGCAAATAAAGAATTTATGCGGTGCAGCTGTGCTTTTATTGGACTTAAACCTTTGATCTTTGGGAGTTGAAAAATGCTGCCCCTGCCCCTTTACATTGAAGTCTAATATGTTGCAGTAAGTTGCACATGTGTGCAAGGTCACCTGCTCTCAGTCAATGACTGTTCAATTAATTGTGCTGGCAGAAATGTGATAGTGGTTTTGCAAACTTCAAAAGTACTGTGACTATTAGAAACACAAAAGTCTAGTTCCATGTAAGCCATACCTTTCTGGGAACAATATTTCTGTCAATTTCAAATATCAAATATATATTGAGTTGTTGTTCTTTTAAATTTCCCACTCCACACAATAAGTAAAAAATGGTCAAATAGTTATTGCATATCGACTGATACATATTTACTAATTGAGACAAAATTGTGATAGAGTAGCTCCAGAAATGTAACTGTAATGTATACATCAGTACAGGTACCATTCTTTCAACTTAAGTAATTCAAGTCAAATATCTTTTAAAAGTTTGATGTTTGTTGTAGTTTGACTCTAACTTCCATTCATCGACACTGGAATATAATTGTATTTTAGCATCCATAATTTAATGAACAACATACAGTTGGGAGACTGTTCTTGTCTTTCATAAAAATAGGTTTATTTGTATTTGTTTTGTGCCCTTGCTGTTAAAATTAGTCAGAACCACCTTTACCAATTTTTGCTGTCAGGCTTGCTTTGAGGATATGAGAAAGATTGGTCTGGGCAATTTTTCTTTCATAGGAAACCATAAAATAGGAGTAGGAGAAGGCTTTATGTTACCTCTTCCTGCCCCACTGTTCAATAAGATCGTGGACTGGTCTGTAGCTTCAAGTCTACCTTGCTGAACTATTCATAAACGTCTTGATACTATTCAAAAGTATCAAAAGCAGTCTTGAGTAGGTTCAACAAATGGATTTTCACAAACCCCATGCAGCAGAGCATCCAACTGAGTGAAGAAGTTTCTCTTCATCTTGGTTATAAATGTACTCATAGGGAGTAGCTTCTGACCAGCTGATACTGCCGTAGTTAAGATCAATCACCCATAGTCAGACAATCACATATCACGACTCCTTCAACAGCATCTTTCAAAACATGTACTCTACCACTTATAAAGGAAAGAGCAGTCAATGCATGCAAACACTGCCATATGTACATTCTCCTCTAAGTCACACACCATCCCGATTTGGAAATATAATCGTTGTTGCTTCACAGTCACTAGATCAAAATCTTGGAACTGACTCCTAACAGCATGTTGTGAGTGTCTGTATGCACCAAGGCATGCAGTAGTGTGAGAAGCCAACTCAATGGTTTCTTCAGGGCAATTAGTACTGGGCAATAAATGTCGGTGGACGCTGTTAATCCTGAGACTATGACAGGGGACCTTTGACAGACACAATCATGATCCAAAGAATAACAAAATATTGTGCAATGCAGATTTAAGATTTCTGAAATAAAAGCCAGAACTGCTGCTCATAATGAATGTTGCTAATATTGGTTTTAGCAAGACATAGTCAATTGCATGTTCAGAACTAGTTGCAAGTTGTGTTGATATAAGAGGAATTATTGCAGAGATTTAAAGGCAGACTAGATATTAGATCTCAAATTGTTCTACCTACAAGTCCATATGACATCATCTTCATGCTCCTAGCACTCCTCAGGGTTAAGTCTTTCAAAACAACACAAAGTATAAGCTTTTGTTCCTCATTATTAATATTGTTGATTTGCATACAATTTAAATGAATACATTGAGCAAGATCCCCTCCACCACCATGTGTCTGACTTTAAAAATTCAATTGATCTGCATGTTTCACTAGTTTTGCTGAACATGCTCTTGTCCTTTTGTCAGCTGTGGACAGTGTTGTTTTTAACCATGTTTCACTTTCTGATAGTATAGTAACCCTTTCCCAGTGTCTGGCTTGTGAGATGCTGATTGATGTAAAAACATTATTGCCAAATTGTAAGGTCTTAAGTCAGTATAATCACTTACATCTGCAAAGATACTTTAGGTTTGTCTTTTGTTGTAGGCTGTTCTACCTCATTAGCTTCTTTGGGATACGTATTTGCGTTCTTGCTTTTCCAAATTAGACTGGGCTCGCAGGCAGGTGGTGAGATTGGGGAATTATGTAAAATCATGACTTTATCAGCAACTAATAAGGAGCCATGCAGCCTTCCTGCTATCTTTTGGGCCAATTAATGGCTACCTCTGGCTGCCACTTTTCTGACTGTGAGCTGGAATCTGGAGAAGATTTCTTCTGATTGAGCACCTCCCTCCCAAAGGATAGCTCCACTTTGGTTGTTTCCATTTGTACTCCTGCTCCACCCCAGATTCCTAATTGTTGACCCACCCACTCTCACCCTGCCTCTCTGGCTCTGGTGAAGCTAACCTACTTATCTTGTGATCCTGTCTCCATCATTGATCTTGTCAATGACTGACTGCAGTTCCTGTCGTGACCACCTTTCCTGGTAGCACTGCTGGCATCAGGAAGCTGCCAACCACCTGATTGGCAGCCAGATCTTTGAGCTGGAAACTCCTCCCACATTGGGGTCAAAGCCATGATGTCTCTCCTTTGATGGATATATACAGTATTCCTACTTGACAGAAAATGATCTAAGAGCGACTCCTGAAATTAAACTGAATTTCAGTTATCAATACTGCTTTTTAAATAAAAATGGCTCAAGTCAAATGATTTTAAAGACACTGGTGTTTGTAGCAGTTTTGAACTTGACTCAATGCATTAACACTGGAAAATAATTGTACGTACTTTTAGTAATCCATAATAAAATCTGTAAAATCCAATTATGTTTTCTTGGCAAAGTAGAGGCAAAACTAACACCTAACTCTTCAGCCAATGTATCGGTCCACCACATCCAGGAAAAATTCCAATTACTCTTTCAGACAACAAAGACAAACAGAAATTTCATGGTCACAGAGATTATTTCATCTATTGTTTGGCTTATTTCAGGTAATAAAATTTAATTCCCTTTAAATGTTTGATTTTCCCAGTACAAGTCATTCTGCTGTGACGTGCATTTCGTTCACGCAAATTCGCAATAGCACGATTGTCGAATTGTGGACAATGTTTCTGAAGCATGAACTTTTAAAGCATGTTTTGGTTTTATTGCGATTTCAGCCCCATTAGTTTAAATGGTACTGCTATTACACAATTTTCTTGTAACACAGGATTGCACGCGAACAGAACTATCATGTTATAGCAGAACTTACTGTATACATTGATTTCAAGAAAGTGAGATTTGTCTTTGAAAGTAGATCAGAATTGACTTTAGAAAATCAGTTTATGCTTTCCATTGGGGTAAATGGTTGATTAAACCTCTCAAGTATTTATTTTATTTCTCCTAACTGTCTGAATTGGCTCTGCTTTAATATGTATTTATGATTGATACTTCCCATATTCTATTAACACCTTACCTGAAGTTCTTCGATATTCCTCCAATCTACACTAATGTTGGGTTTTTATCTTTGTCACTGTCGCACCAACAGGTTAAAATATCTTTCAAAGTTTACCCTGATGATCAATTTCCTAATTTTTTAACACTACAATTAGCTTCTCCCTATTATTTGCTGCTCCAGTAGATACAGACTTTGTTTTAAAATTTCCTCAGAAAATCTATCTCACTCATTAGCAGCAATAGCAACATACATTTGTATGTATTGAAACATCCCAAGATACTGCACCGAAGCTGACATAACCCGACAGAGGCCAGTATCTCATCACCAGGTCATCTTTGATTTATAAGGGCACAGCACTTGACCCTGGTCCAGCTTCCTCAGAGCCAGTTGTCAGACGGAACAGAACCTCTGACACTCTTGTTTGTATCTGTCAGCCAGGTCTCCCAGATTGGACCAGGTAAACAGCCCCTATCAGGAATCTCAAATTCTGTGATGTCCACCTGACTGACCTTGTTACATCATAACAGAAGTATGATAAAACTAAGCATGAAAGCCAAACAAAAAACAAATATCTCCCTAAACAAGGGGGAAAAGACAAAGAAACTCTCCTCCTCAATAACAGCAGGGACACACTGGCTGTGGCCCAGCCAGCACAGAGTCAATCTCTTAAACTGAGGCAATTCTAAATCTCCTGGTTGTATATATATATATATATATATGTTTGGGGTTTTTTTTTGTGTGTGTTTGTTTTCTTTCTTTATTCTGAAAAGAATAGCCAGGAGATTTAGAATCTCCTCAGTTTAGGGCACTGACTCTGTGCTGGCTAGGCCACAGTCTGCGTGTTCCTGCTGATACTTGCTGTGTTTTGGAGGCGGAGAGTTTTTTTTGTCCCCTGCTTTTCCAGAGAAGATATAAAACAAGAAAAGCATGACACTGCATCACATAAGAAGAGATTAGATCATCCTCCAATACTCCAATCATCTTTCTAAAGCAGAGCGGCAGAAACCTGCTACAGACTCCAGACTGTGCCCTCATTTATTTAAAGTTATTGAAGAATTCCTGTTATAGTTTACACATTAAACTCTCTGCTGTCTTTCTTCTCATTATTCCGTCTTCATATAATTTAAATCAATTGTGGTTTAAATAATTCATTTAATCTATCTCATTATCTTTAATAAAAATAATAGAGGTGGAGCCAGGCCAAGAGAATAAATCAACTTCAAAATTGCTTTTGGCTAGTTGACAAATTTTTGATTTTCACTTCAACGCTTTATGTTGCTTTCAGGAATCTATGGCTGTGCTACAAGTTCCTCGATATTTTCAAACTCTTTAGTAAAGTGAAACATTTTTTGTTCCATATCTTCTGTAGGTTTGGTTACTCTGATGATGACCCTTAACCCCACAGTATCTCCAGAGTATACCCACTCAACTTGAAATATAGTTCAGTTTCTGATAATAGTCTGAGGACGAGAAACAGAAAGCTTTTCTGCAAATTGTTCTCGCTACTAGACCAATGCTATTCCTCAACAGGAACCGTCTTCAAACAGAAAACATTGCAATGTCATGCTAAGTTTTAGTCTTTAAGTGAAATTTGTATTTGTTAAGAATATGCAACTTAGTTTTGTGTTTTGGTTGCTTCAAAACTCATTCTTATTTTCAGTCATTGAAGAGGATGGTTGCTTTATTTGCCATGATGTGAAGGTACCACATCATGGGGTGGAATCTTTATTTGTCTGCATTTACTAAATAGTTGTGGGTATTTTTAACATTGTGTTGCTTACATTATACAATCTCTGAGTTTTAATTGAGTTTAGTAGAATTGACAATCAGAAGTTTTTACAGGTGATTGACTCAACTTTTCCTGTTTAACAATGAACAAAATTGCATGCTTCCTATAATTATAGCTATCCCTATTTTTTTCTAGACATGATTTAATTAGCCCTCTCCTTTATGTCTGTTATCAGCGGAATTTAGTACAATCAAGGTAGTGCCAATACAATGGATTAATTCAATTAGAAGATGGAGACGTATTCCGGGATTAATGGTGGTAATGCTCAAAACTGGCAGAAATAGGTTTCCTGGAATACAGTTTTAATAAGAATAGAATAGAATTGGCACTTGTATGTGTTACAAAGAAAACAGGTGAAAAATGTTTAAGTAGTCATATCACAGCGCCTATATTAACAATGGAAGGCATAGATTAAAAAAAAGACAACATCCATTTCAGTTCAATTCCCAGCTTCTAGGTTTGCGAAATAACAGAACTGCTGCAAAACCACCACACTAGGCCACTGGAATACTGGGCTGTAAGACTCATGCAGAAGCCACCCCAAGGACCAATCTCATCCCAAAGCCGGCCACCCAAGATGCCAACTCATGCCTGCACTGTTGGTAGTGCTCCCATCAGCTCACAGAAGCACCAACAAAGCTGTAGTGAAGAAAAGAGGGGTAGGCTGTTTTCAGAGGATACCTGGCAATATTGTTACTTGTGGCTTCTTGCTGTGTGCAATTAATTGGCTGTGATATGATGAGTGGTCACACTTTACTCAAATGTATTATTGGCTGCAGAAGGTCTTGTGGTCCAATGGTAATCTCCCTACTTCTGGGCTAGCACACCTGGGTTCAAGACATTTATTGATTATATTGGAAAAGGAAGATTACTATTAACATGATATAAGTAGTTAAAATAGTAACTCCAGCTCATCCTGCTTAAAATGAGGACTCCCTTCTGATAATACGGTAGAGGCAACTGAGAATACTTGATGTTCTTCTTCCTTTGACTTAACCTTTGAGATTTTTGTTCTAAACATTTTATTTTCTGTATTTCTGCATTTTAAATGCATACTTTTTCATATTAATTTGATTCTATTTGGTTCCTCACTGTATTTCTTGTCACGTGTTCCTTTCATAATGTCAACATTATTTTAAACGGATCCAATTGCACAGATTTGACTTGTCTAAATAGCCTCCACTATAGTTCGTGTTCCTTTTCTATATGTTTCACTTCTCTTCTTGACACTTGTCTCAACATATGTCCTTTTCTGCATTTCCTCACCTAGTGTTCAATTATTTTTCTAAATCCTCAAATTAGTGTTGGATCCAGCCAAGTGTTATGTGTTTATAGTGTATTGCCTGTCTTGGTACAAGTTCCTTCCATCCTTGGAAAAATGCTTTCAACCATAGGCTTCCAGATGTTTTATAATATTCCTACTAGCTTTCTTGAGTACAAAGTATTGAATTGTATATTTATCTTCCTTAGAATCCTTGTAGAATTTTGCAGAATTCCTTTGCTCAGTTAACTTACAGCAGTCTTCAGAATTTTTTTTTGTCCTGATTTAAAACTTGCAAATGTTATGCTTTTAATTAATAATAATTATAAAAGTTTGAAGCAGGTTGCATCGGTAAAACTCACCTCGACATATTTATTGATGTTTGACTCACTTGACATCTAAAGCTGAAATTCTAATTTTAGTGATAAATAGGAAAATATCTGACTGCCTTTCTCCAGAATTAATACCCTGCCAATGAAATTGCACTCTCAGAAATGATCAATTTCAAAGACACATATTCTATCAATTTTGTTAGCAGATCATTAACTATGGGGAAATAAAACACAGCCTGTTTCTCATTGCAGGAGAAATCTCGCACCTTTTAGTCAGTAGCACCATTGAAACTTCTGTGCAATTTAAAGCAAGTACTTTCAATTCTTCTTACTTTGTTTAGAATGTAATCATTACAGCTCAGGTCACTTCATCAGAAATAATTCACAACTCATGACTATAACTGTCAGGATTAAAGGAGCAGAGATCTCTTTTTCAAAAAAGAGTTCATGTCAGTAAGAGTGGATGTTGTATAAAGATGTCTTTATCGCTGGAACATTCCTGAACTATTCCAGATGTTGTTCAGAGCAAGTTAACATAGTAGTTAGAAAAATACACTTCTGATGATCTGCAAGACTTCTGCTCAGATTATTTAGAGCGTGCAATAAATACACAAGGGTGCGTTCACAGAGGAACTGCAGTCCCTGACAGTGATTAAGTACTACAGCAATGACTGCCATATACGTTTTCTAGTTTGTGCATGGATCAACAGCTTCTCTTTTTGCCAGCTTTTATATTGATTTCTACTCTTAGTTGGCACAGTACCATTTAGCTGGTAAAGAAATTGGTAAATGAAGGTTATGAGATGCTTGAGCTCGGAACAGCAGCAGTGGCGAGGGTGACAAGTGAAGCAAAAACATAAGGCAAAATTGTAGGGTCAGAAACTTTAAACAATTTCTGACTGATACCAACAAACGCCACTATGTCAGTTTCTATTGTAAAATCACTTGCTCCTTCTTTGAAATATGTTGGACTGAATTTTATAGACATCTGAATCGTGAGACCAGAGCAAGGAGCCAAAGAAGAATCGGAGAGTTTCCAATCAGTGGGCAGTAGTCAGACCAGACTGGAGATTGACTGCTCGTTCGATGAAAGTGGACTGTTAAGTTGCATAAAGCAAGTTCTCATTTAAGGTTCACTAAGTGGGACCAGCAGTATTTTGCTGGCATTGGTGCACCTAACCCTGCCATATGGTGCCATCTTTGTGGAGGTGACCTCCCTGTGGTAGGTCAAGGATCCATGAGAAGCAGAGGTTCAGTAAAAGTACATCAGAATTTAGCTTGTTGCCCTTAGCTCTTCATCAGCTTTCATAATGCTTAATATCAAACATTAAACAAAGAACTGTGGGTGCTGAAAATCCAAGACAAAATAGTAATTGCTGGAGAAACTCAGCAGGTCTGACAGCATCTGTGGACAGAAAGCAGAGTTAACATTTCAACTCCAGTGATTTCTTCAGGATATCAGACATGTTGACTGTGATGTGTCCATGCCTGAAGAGGGAGTTAAGTCCTGCCCACGTGCGGATGAAAGGATTCCAAACATTAAAACTGTGCAGTTTTCTCGAAACAAAGGATCCAACAAATACGTCACAGCACGTGGACATTGTGAAATAGAAATTAGTTGTTGTGTCCAGCAGTCCTTGTCAGCATTTAACTCCATGAAAGTGCCTAGTTTCGTTCTCTCTTTCTTCCTTACCGATATCCTTCCTGTCATTTCTGATGATTTGTTAGTTGTTAGCTGATACTCAGTGTTCAAGATTTAAATGTAAAATGTCAAAAATCACACAACATCAGCTAAATGATGAAGGAGCAGTGCTCTAAAAGCTAATACTTCCAAATAAACCTGTTGGACTATAATCTGGTATTGTGTGATTTTTAGCTTTGTCCACCCCAGTCCAACAATGGCACCTCCACATCATGTAAAATGTCCACAAAGTATAGCACAAATTGTATTCACCACATGTCTTATCATATTTCAATGAGGAAAATTGATTAGCTCCTCTGGTTTGTCAAATGACTTCTGTATCATTTGTTTCAATTCAACACTTTCAATGTGGCCACACTTATTTGGTCACAGCCTCATGCCTGAATCACAAGCTTGCAGATGCAAATTCCATTCCAAGACTTGAACTTGAAAAGCCCAGGCTGATACTCCAGTATAGCATTATACCACCAGAGGAGTAGTCTTTCAGATGGGACTTTAAACCAAGGTCCCATTCCCATTGCTCAGGTGGATGTGAAGTAAATCCAATGGCCCTGTTCAAATACAAATAGGAGAGGTTTCCCCAGTTTCCTGGCCAACACCTATCTATCCATCCATCAACATCATCTGAACAGATTATTTAATCATTATTAAATTGATAACCACCTTTGTATGAATGGAAATGAATTGAATTGAAATATTGCTGAAATGTTAGTCTGTGATGCTGAAGAAGCAGAAACAATGAATCATAATCAAATCATCATGAAGGGATTAATTTGAAGAATTCAAAACTCTGGGTGTCATGAAGTTGTTAGACATTCCTGCCAACAGCATAGGAAAACCAATTGAAGAATGTCTGTAGTAAGCCATAGGACCGGACTGGTACTCCTGATTAGCTCCATTTGTGCACACCTGTCTTATCATCATGCCAGTCAATCAGAATGGAGGTAGGCCACACTAGAATGCAAACTCATAAGCAGGCTGGCAGCAATGGATGACTGTGCTACAAAATCACAAAATCACAGAATTGTTATGGCATTGAAGGAGACCATTTGGCCCATCATACCTGTCCTGGTTCGATCACCTATTGCTAATTTCCTAACTTCTGCCCATATCCCTACATACTATTTCTATCCACCAATCATCCAATGCCCTCTTGAATGCCTCATTTGAACCTCCTTCCACCACATTTCCAGGCAATGCATTCCCACAGCTACTCACTGTGTAACAGCCAATAAAAGACAAACAGAAATTTCATGACCACAGAGATTACTTCATCTATTGTTTGGCCTATTTCATGTCATCACGTTTAATTCAATGCTTGATTTTTCCAAAACACATTGATACGTTTTTGATTTTCACATCACCCTTGCTTCTTTAGCACATCACATTATATTTCTTTTTTTTTCTTCTTTTTTTCTTTTTCTTTTCTTTTTCCCCTTTCTTTTTTAACCCCCACACTACCACCTAAGTGCGGTAGTGCTTATTTTATCCCCAGCACCCATGGTGTGTGTGTGCAGGTGTGAGACACAGTGAAAGACACAAAGTGCACCAATCTTTATTCAATTTCCACCACCAGGAAGATAGGAAAACACCTGGGTGGCCAGTGACAAACACTGCCTTCACATCAGAGGGCAGTGCTGTGTGATCAAAACAGTGAAGGGGAGGGTAGGGACTCACATCACATTATATCTGTGCCCTCTTGTCCTTTTCCCTGTTGCGAGTAGGAACAGTTTCTCCTGGCTACACTGACAGTCCACTTATGGTTTTGAGGACTGCTATCAAATCTCCCCTCAGCTATTTTCTCTCCAAGGAGAGCTGTCCCAACATCTTCAATCTATCTTTGTAACAGAAGTTCTTCATTTCTGGAACCATTCTTGTAAATCCCTCTGCCCATTTCGATTCAAACTGAGCCACAGTATCTTCTGCATGATTAGCAGTGAGGAGAATATGACAGTTAAGGCTACAATTATAGATATCAGACTACAAAATAGTCTCACATAAGTATTTATCAAGAGATGATGAAACTAAACTGTTTTACTGTATTCTACCAGATCACTCTTTAATGTTTAAAGATGGAACATGTAATAGTGGAAAATGATGCAAAGAACATGTTGCTCTGATCCAACATGGATGATACTGAATAGGCTGCTGCTTTTTGAGATAGGAAAATACAAGAAGCCAAGATGCTTTGTAAACATTGGGACACTACCCATGCAGTTTGGGGCTAACAAAGGCAGCTGGACAACCTCCAGCACTTTTGGCGTGTGGATCAGGAAATTGGATAAAATTTATTTTCTTTACAAAGAAAAAGAAGATTATCACCCTTCATAACGTTAAAGAATCTAATGAATGTCTGCTCACTCACCTCCCTATTTCCCTAGCTGAAGACATAAAGATGCTTTGGGACTTTTCATTGCAGCATAAGAACATGGAAAATATGCACTGTTGTGATGCTGGATTGCGCTGTAGCTGTTGAAAGACAGCATGCTAAACAGAAAAATATAAATGGATATTTCCAGCATGACCTGCCAATGATATTCACTAACTTTTATAGTAAAAGGTCAGGCCTTTGAGGTGTGGACAAATTGAAAGGCAAAGACATTTTTTTCTCTCGTTGCAAATTTCTCTTCTCTAGAGTTAGCAAGGGGGATGTATCAGCATTGGAGCGATACTCACCTATTAGTCAGGTTGTTAGTGGCTTTAAATGCCCCAATCTGGAGGCAATCAGTGGCACAGATTGTGGGCAAAGGGATGGCCTGTCAATGTCACTACCTTGGCTCTGATACCTTTCTAAAACGCCTTTCCCCACAACCCCCACCTCTGTATAAAATACATTGACCTTCTCATTGCTGGATTTCACAAAAGTAGGCCTGAACAGCAAACATTGTGATCCAGAAATTACCTGCTAATAATGGACAGTAGCTTTTGGTGATACAGGTTGCTATTATCAAGCTCTGTGATTCATCAGTGTAGTGTAAAGACAACAATTTCACCCTCAATGTCAGCAAAATGAAGGAGCTGGTCATCAACTTCAGGAAGTGGTGTGGATGACGTGCATCTGTCTGTAACAATGGTGCTGATGTGGAGGTGGTCAAGAGCTTCAAGTTTCAGGGAGTAAATATCACCAACAATCTGTCCTGGTCCATTCACATCAAAACTACAGTCAAGAAAGTACACCTGTTAGGGTTAAGGAAACTCAGTATGTCTGCAATGACTCTCACCAATTTTGTGGGTGCAGTGTTGAAAGCATCCCATCTAGATGCATCTCAGTTGGTATGGCAACGGCTCTGCCCAAGACCACAAGAAATTAGAGAAAGTTGTGAACGCAGCCCTATCTATCGCGAAAACGAGTATTCCTTCCATTGACTCCATCTACACTTATCCCTGCTGCAGGAAAGTACCCAACATAATCAAAGACCATTCCCTGATTATGTTCTCTTCCACCCTCTTCCATTGAATAGAAGATACAAAAGCTTGAGAACACATACAGATAATTTCAGGAACAGCTTCTTCACCGCTGTTATCAAATTTATGAATGGATCTCTCTGATGAGAGTTGATCTTTCTCTGCATCTTCTCTGTATTCTGCATTCTGTTCTATTACCCTAATGTGCTTATGTAAGGGATTATTTGTCAGGTTAGCATGTAAAACAATACTTTTCACTGCATCTCAGTACATGTGACAAAAATAAATCAAATCAAACCAAATCATTGAGAAACCCATTGTCTATCTCCTCTTATTAGGTTAGTTGGTGGTTGATTGGATGAGTGATTTCAGTGATGGGATTGGCATGCTAATCACCACCTGACACATTCATAACCATGCTTACAAAATGCAAACATTTTGCCAACATATTTACTGCACTTCAGTGTTTCTTTTTTTTTGCTTTGAGCATGTTTGTAGGCAAAACCGGTTTTATTGGAGCATCCTTTTGCTTTCTTGAAACTCAGTTTAACACAAATTTGTGGGCATGTCCCCTGCAACTCAACTCATCCTGATTGTACTGTGTGACAAAAAAATCTCAGAGTTAGTTTGTAAAGCTGCAATGAGTTTCCTCCGGCTCCAGTTTATTTAAACAGATTTAACTGTTCTTTATTGTTTAACTCATGTCTATTAAATTTGATATATAAAGCTCAGAGGCTATATCTTTCTCTAAGTGTAATATTACTGTCAGTGCTCATGGGAGATTTATTCTCAAATTTTCCCATTATTTCACAGCAACATCTACACGACCATGTGATATTGCACCAACTCAACTTTAGATCATGGAATTAAAATAATAGTCAACACTTCCTTGTGATTTTTGACATGTATAAGGACTGTTTTAGACAAAGGTCAAATTAGTTTTAGAAATTTCACATGATTATGAAAATATTTCAAGAAGCACTCCTGGCAATAATAGTCAAACGGGATGAGTTTACAGTGTGGCATTGGAAAATTTGGAGAAAAGCAAGAGTGAGTTGATGAATCTGGGCGTTAGAGGAAAAAAAACCTCTAACAAACTTCACATTTTGTTCTTACTTTATTTGATCACTATATTGTAAATAGCAGACACCCACTTTTTGTCTTTTTTCTCAGTTTGCATGAGAATTCAAGTGCCATTTGACTAAGAATGCTGAGAAGTCCTCAGAGGGATTGTACAGATACAATCATTCCACACGGCACCTGAAAAGGGCCTATATGTACACTGCTGGGTCTTGAGATGCTGTTTGTTTCTAGCAATAGGATATTTTGATCAAATCTAGGTCTTGTGCTCTGCTGGATGGTTTTGATCATACGAGGAGACCATGAAGGAATTTACCATGTGTTTTTTTTTCTATTCTGTCTTTGGTCTTGATTTATTTTACTTATTTCAGATTACATCGCTGTGGTAAGGGGGTGGGAGGCAGGGAATAGATATCTGGTCAAGATGTTCTGAGCCATGACAAACGTTTGTAGGTTATTTGCTTGTCCATCAATTCCATATGATCATTATTGCAGAATGAACCACTTGCTATTTTAACACTTAGTTGTGGTGTGGAAGGTGGGTGGGCATGGGAATGGGTATTGGGAGCATTGGAAGAGGGACATGAATATGGATACTTCATCCTATTTTATGCTGTGGAGGTGTTGGATTTGGACTTGGGTGGACAATGTCAAAAGTCACACAACACCAGGTTATAGTCCAACAGCGATCCAAAAGCTTGTGATTTCAAATAAACCTGTTGGACTATAATCTGGTGTTGTGTGACTTCTGATCCTATTTTATGGGTAATGCAATTCAACATTGAGGTTTGTAAGCTTTTGTTTGTGTCACTATCAGATTCTATGGAACAAAGTGGAGTATTGGAGTTAAGATGGAAATTAGCTACGATATAATTGAACGATATTTTACACACTGCAAGTACGAATCTGCAGCTTACAAATCGTGACCACAAACCTAACAAAGGGTTACACCTGAAACGTTGACTTCTCTACCTCCTGATACCGTCTGGCTTGCTGTGTTTGTCCGGCCTTCTGCCTATCTACTTACGATACAATTGAATTAAATGGCAGAACGGCCTACTTCTGTTTCTATGTTCCTACTGCTGAATTGGCCACTGGAACACAAGCAGCACTATCGATCCCAATAAAAATAATATTAATTGCTGCCACGCAATGTTTCTTCCCATCCCCTCTACCACCCAACCCTCCAAAGACATAAAATAAGAAAACAGAACTAACTTATTCAAAGAAGACTCATGGGACATGGAACATTAACTCTGTTTCTCTCTCCACAAATGCTGGTAGATTTGTTGAGTTTTTCCTCCACTTTCTGTTTATATCTCAGATCTCCAGCATCCACAGTACATTTCTTCCAATAAGGATGTACCTTGCTACTATCTCTCAAGGAAATGTCTGCCTTAGCCACCCACATGTTTGACTAAATTCTGCTTCCAAAGTTGGTGGGTTTGCCCTCTGCACCCACATCTCAGCATGACGATCACATGGTTTAGGCTACTTTTCACTGAACTGTGCACGGTGGACTGGGAAATTTCCTACCTCACGTTGCTCACCTCAGTAACAAAGATCCAGCCCTATCTGTCACTGTTAAAAGAAGGTCCCCTCCATATGGTGCAGTATGCCTCCTAGCTGTATTTAGGTAACGTTCTAGCCTCAAAATAGGTCTGGCCTCTTCAATTCCTGCACAGGACACAGCCACATGAAACTTTAAAATTGAAAAAATATGACTAGACTTAATGTAGCACAATATGAATCACTTCTTCTTTAAAGTTGTTATGGTCTCTACATAGACCTTGGATTTCCCCTTTAAGCCATATGGTTTATTGCTTGCTTGATGCTATCTTGGATTTTTCCATCCCTTACACGTCATTGAGGTGTGTACAAAGGCAGTTTCAATCATTTTGCAGCTACATTATATGTTAATGACTATTTTCAGACAGTTTGCCGCCTTCACCTCTGCTTTCATTGTCACATGCTTTAGTTCACAATGTTACTCAAAACTTATTTTAGTAACAAGCAGATGTCAAGCATATTATGACCAAATTCCCCTTATTCCATGGTTGTACATTGTTTCATGCAGCTGTTACATTAAAGTACCTGAAAAAGGACTCATTACTGGCTTGAGATGCCCTAGAGAATATCAGTTTAAGAGTTGGATATTGGTCGGTATTTTTGCAGAGCCTGGGAGACTTCATGGAAACTTTAGAAATGATGGGCAGTACCCAGATGCAGAACTCCCACCCTGATTTCCAACAGATCCTGTTTTTGCTGAGGGCCGAAAGGGATCAGGGTATGAATTTCACAGATTGGAAACCTAAATTCAGCAGGGACATGTGAAGTAAGTGCTGCGTTCAAACAGATCCTATTTTGGTGATTAAAGGGCCTCAACTTGCATATGGGTGTCAACAATTAATGGAGTAAACGTAAATGCTTTTGAAGATTGGATAAGTCTGTCATGATTTCAAGTTTTCCTTCTACCCCCTGCATTATAAACCATACTTAAAAAAGAGCTGAAGCTGTCAATGAGAGTTTAAAAATGAACTGCTTGACTGCTTCAGTAGACAGGGTCATCTACTGCAGGTTAGCAATTAGTAATGGAATCAGACCACAGTTCCTTGCGAACATTTCCTTTCAGGTTATTATTATATCATTTTCAATGAGTTTCAAAAGCTACAATTATCTCTGCAAGTGGTTCTGAGTTCACAGTGTGATTGACAGTTTAAAAAGGCTATTAAAGGCTTACTTGTCTTTGCTGTGGGTTTGACTGAAATTTGTTTGTTTTTGATAGCGATTGACCAGTTGAGATTTGCATATTTTGGATGGGCTGTATGGATAATTCCTTTCCTCTTTATTGAACATATACACGTGAGAACTATTATCAGATTGTTCGACTTACAATTTTTCATCTCCACATGCCTTCTGTGGTCTGCCCATGGTAGATTCTAGGTAAGTTGCCTGAGAGAATGGGTGGCATGAGTTGGCATTGAGTTGCTTTGGTGGTTATATGGGGTAATTGGGAGACTGGTAGCAAGTGTTGACATTGAGTTGGCTTGGAGAGTTTGAGGGGTCATGTGGTGGATGACAACACAAGGTATGAGGATTAGAGAGCCTAACAATTAGTGAAACAGCTGTAATAAAGTCTTGGAGCACTGAGACAGACCTACTAATGAGCCTACCTTGGTTACCTCCATCGCAAGCCCATCTCTGTTCCAAAAGTTGGTGGGCTTGAAAATCATTGAGATGTGTATAAAGGCATTTTCAATCCCTTTTATTTTCATTTGGCTTGTGGTCTTCAACTTTCTGTTTTTATTGTCACCTCAGTTTAATTGTCTGTGTTAATCGAAACTTATAGAGCCATAGAGTCATACAGATGTACAGCAAGGAAACAGACCCTTTGGTCAAACCTGTGCATGCCGACCAGATGTCCCAACCCAATCGTCCTACCTGCCAGCACCCGGCCCATATCCATCCAAATCCTTGCTATTCATATACTCATCCAAATGCCTCTTAAATGTTGCAATTGTACCAGCCTCCACCACATCCTCTGGCAGCTCATTCCATAAACGTATCACCCTCTTTGTAAAAAAAGTTGCCTCTTAGGTCTCTTTTATATCTTTCCCCTCTCACCTTAAACCTATGCCGTCTAGTTCTGGATTCCACCACCCCAGGGAAAAGACTTTGCTGTGGTTCTGTTCGCCGAGCTGGAAGTTTTTGTTGCAAACGTTTCGTCCCCTGTCTAGGTGACATCCTCAGTGCTTGGGAGCCTCTTGTGAAGTGCTTCTGTGGTGTTTCCTCCGGCATTTATAGTAGCCTGTCCCTGCCGCTTCCGGTTGTCAGTTTCAGCTGTCTGCTGTAGTGGCCGGTATATTGGGTCTAGGTCTATGTGTTTGTTGATGGAGTTTGTGGATGAGTGCCATGCTTCTAGGAATTCCCTGGCTGTTCTTTGTTTCGCTTGCCCTATAATGGTAGTGTTGTCCCAGTCAAATTCATGTTGCTTGTCGGTCTGCGTGTGTGGCTACTAGGGATAGCTGGTCGTGTTGTTTCGTGGCTAGTTGATGTTCGTGGATGCGGATCATTAGCTGTCTTCCTGTTTGTCCTATATAGTGTTTTGTGCAGTCCTTGCATGGGATTTTGTACACTACATGAATTTGACTGGGACAACACTATCATTATAGGGCAAGCGAAACAAAGAACAGCCAGGGAATTCCTAGAAGCATGGCACTCATCCACAAACTCCATCAACAAACACATAGACCTGGACCCAATATACCGGCCACTACAGTGGACAGCTGAAACTGACAACCGGAAGCGGCAGGGACAGGCCACTATAAATGCCGGAGGAAACACCACAGAAGCGCTTCACGGGAGGCTCCCAAGCACTGAGGATGTCACCTAGACAGGGGACGAAACGTTTGCAACAAAAACTTCCAGCTCGGCGAACAGAACCACAGCAACGCGCACCCGAGCTACAAATCTTCTCACAAACTTGGAAAAGACTTTGTCTATTTACTCTAATATGCCCCATATAATTTTGTAAATCTCTATAAGGTCACTCCTCAGCCTCCGATGCTCCAGAGAAAACAGCCCCAGCCTGTTCAGCCTCTCCCTATAGCTCAAATCCTCCAATCCTGGCAACATCCTTGTAAATCTTTTCTGAACCCTTTCAAGTTTCACAACATCTTTCCGATACGAAGGAGACCAGAATTGCAAGCAATATTCCAACAGTGGCCAAACCAATGTCCTGTACAGCCGCAACATGATGTCCTAACTCCTGTACTCAATACTCTGACCAACAAAGGAAAGCATACCAAACGCCTTCTTCACTATCCTATCTACCTGCAACTCCACTTTCAAGGAGCTATGAACCTGCACTCCAAGGTCTGTTTGTTCAGCAACACTTTCTAGGACCTTACCATTAAGTATATAAGTCCTGCTAAGATTTACTTTCCCAAAATGCAGTATCTTGCATTTATCTGAATTAAACTCCATTTGACACTTCTCGGCCCATTGACCCATTTGATCAACATCCTGTTATAATCTGAGGGTAACCTTCTTCGCTGTCCACTACACCTCCAATTTTGGTGTCATCTGCAAACTTATTAACTGTATCTTTTATGCTCACATCCGGCACCTCACCTGTGACTATCGATTATACAAATATCGCAGCAAGAGGCCCAGCAATCACTTCTCTAGCTTCCTACAAAGTTCTCGGGTACACCTGATCAGGTCCTGGGGATTTATCCATCTTTATGTGTTTCAAGACATCCAGCACTTCCTTCTCTGTAATATGGACATTTTGTATGGTGTCACCATCTGTTTCCCTACATTCTATATCTTCCAAATCATTTTCCACAGTAAATACTGATGCAAAACACTCGTTTAGTATCTTCCCCATTTTTTGCGGCTCCACACAAAGGTCGCCTTGCTGATCATTGAGGGACCTTATTCTCTCCCTAGTTACCCTTTTGTCCTTAATTTGTAAAAGCCCTTTGGATTCTTCTTAATTTTATTTGCCAAAGCTTCTCATGTCCCCTTTTTGCCCTCCTGTTTCCCTCTTAAGTACACTCCTACTTCCTTTATACTCTTCTAAGGATTCACTCGATCTATCCTGTCTATACCTTACATATGCTTTCTTCTTTTTCTTAACCAAACCCTCAATTTCTTTAGTCATCCAGCATTCCCTATACCTACCAGCTTTTCCTTTTACCCTGACAGGAATATACTTTCTCTGGATTCTCGTTATCTCATTCCTGAAGGCTTCCCATTATCCAGCCGTGCCTTTACCTGCGAACATCTGCCCCCAGTGAGCTTTCGAAAGCTCTTGCCTAATACCGTCAAAATTGGCCTTTTTCCAATTTAGAACTTCAACTTTTAGATCTGGTCTATCCTTTTCCATCACTATTTTAAATCTAAAAGAATGATGGTCACTGGCCCCAAAGTCCTCTCCCACTGACACCTCAGTCACCTGCCCTGCCTTATTTCCCAAGAGTAGGTCAAGTTTTGCACCTTCTTTACTAGGTACATCCACATACTGAATCAGAAAATTGTCTTGTACACACTTAACAAATTCCTCTCCATCGAAACCCTTAACACCATGGCAGTCCCAGTCTATGTTTGGAAAGTTAAAATCCCCTACCATAACCACCCTGTTATTCTTACAGATAGCTGACATTTGCTTACAAGTTTGTTTCTCAATTTCCCTCTGACTATTAGGGGGTCTATGATACAATCCCAATAAGGTGATCATCCCTTTCTTATTTCTCAGTTCCACCCAAGTATCATCCCTGGATGTATTTCCGGGAATACCCTCCCTCAGCACAGCTCTAATGCTATCCCTTATCAAAAACGCCACTCCCCCTTCTCTCTTGCCTCCCTTTCTATCCTTCCTGTTGCATTTCTATCCTGGAACATTAAGCTGCCAGTCCTGCCCATCCCTGAGCCATGTTTCTGTAATTGCTATAATATCCCAGGCCCATGTTCTTAACCATGTCCTGAGTTCACCTGCCTTCCCTGTTAGGCCCTTTGCATTGAAATAGCTGCAGTTTAATTTATTAGTCCTACCTTGTCCCTGCCTGCCCTGACTGTTTGACTCACTTCTATTCTCAACTGTACCAGTCTCACATTGATCGCTTTCCTCACTATCTCCCTGTGTCCCACCGCCACACCCCCCCCCCCCCCCCCCTCCACCAGTACATTAGTCTCCTTCCAATTTAAGTGCAATCCGTCCTTCTTGTACAGGTCACTTCTACCCCAAAAGACATTCCAATGATCCAAAAATGTGAATCCTTCTCCCATACACCAGCTCCTCAGCCATTCATTCATCTGCTCTATCCTCCTATTTCTGCCATCACTAGTTCATAGCACCGGGAGTAATCCAGATATTACTTATTATCAAAACGAGTAGATGTTAAATATATTATGACTAAATTCCCTTTGTTCCATGGTTGTGGATTGTTTCATGCAGCTATTACATTAAAACCAATCATTGATGTCAGATTCTCAGTAAGCACCTGAAAATACAACTACCATAAGTTCCACTATAGGTCTTGAGGTTGCTTCCTTCCAGTGATGTTTAGTCACTGAGAGCCATAATTCATACTGGAAGTGTTTTGCATTCTCAAGAGTAGTGTTTTGATATCCAAGCGTTTTACATTGTCCATACATCCATGCTTCAAACAGGGATCATTGCCTAATGATGCTTTTGTCCAAATGTCTGAAGACTGACAGCCAGTTGAAATCAACTTATAAATCTCAGACCAAAAATTGCACTTGGACCCTCAGTGCTACACATTGTGTTTCATTCAGTGCTAAAGGGCTTTCCCTCATTCTGAGCTTTGTATTTAATCACAGATGATGCCTAATGTAGCATTTATGTTGTATATAATATTATCTATTTTGTCTACATCTTATCTATTCTGTCCCTTTGAAAGACTAATCCAGTTAACGCCCCCACTCTGCATTTACACACTGTCCTGTTACTTTACTTTCCCCTTTGATTAATAACCTAATTGCCTTTTTAGGTTTTCAATTAATCTATTTCCTTTTGGTCATCTCATTCCAAATTATTAAAAAAAAAACCGACTGATTAAAAATGTCTTCATCTTCACAGAAGTTATTTTGATAATTGTCTTAAATCAGTCCTCGGACTATTGAACCTCCTGTTGACTTAACATTACCATAAGAGATGCAAACAATGTGATCCTAAACCCTTGCCCTCCCCTCCACAAAAAAATGGCCATTAGAGATATTGAAACAACAAAATACCTTCACAAGTAATTTCCAATGCTCCAGTGATGTATTGTGCAGCCTCACAGTTCAATCTATTATTGATAACATAATTAATAAACATTTATGTTTGAAAATGATACTTTAGCTGATGAGGAGACAGTATCAAGGAGTGGTAAGATTGTCTGGATTAGGAGGGCCCTTAGAGAAAATAAGGATTTGTTAAAATTACATTAAGTAAATCCCTTAAAAGCCATGTTTACATGAAAATAAAGTGTACTTGTTTCAACGTGGCAGAAATTATTCTGTAATTATACAGCCAGCAGGGCTAGCAGACATTGGAGCCACTGTTGTGGCTTTATAGAATGTTATTTTAGCAATGGAGTAGGAATTTCAGAGCTCTGATGAATTTATATCAACCTTGGGGTATTTTTCCGAATTGTCAAATGCGCAAGAGAGCTGGAGAACTGTAAAGTCAACTATAATGTTCTAGAGTGTCAAGTCTGTTGCTGAGTTAATTGTCACAAATACTCTCAACATTACTCTGATGGGTGTAATTTTGCACTAGTGTCATTAGGAAGCAGCTACATTGGTATTGATGCATCAGTACTCCTCTATGTTGAACACCATCAGGAGGAAGCAGTAAAGGAGGCAAGGGAACTATGTACTGTGGTATGGGGGCTTTCAGTACTTATTACTAAGAGTGGCTCAGCAGCATCACAACTAACTGAGCTGGTTGTAACCTCAAGGTCATAGCTGCTAGACTGGAAGTGCAGCAGGTGCTAAAGGAACCAGAAAAAGGGATAAATATACCTGACCTCATCCTTACCAATCTGCCTGTTGTGGCTTCATCTATCTATGACAGTAGCAATAAAAGTGATCACTGCATAATCCTGTTGAAACAAAACCCCATCTTCATTACAAATGCAACTCTTCAACAAATTTGATTTATTACAAGATACTAAGAAATGGCTTCAGATACTGGATACTGCAAAGGCTATGGGCTCTGACAACATTCCAGCAGACTTGTGCTTCAGAGCTTGTTTCCCCCTAGCCAAGCTGTTCTGATACAGCTATGGCATCTCCCTGATAATGTACATCATGTCCACAAAAGCAGGGCAAATCCAGCCCATTCAATTATCAGTCTATATTTGATCATCAAAAGCATGATGGAAAATGTCATCAAGAGTGCTATCAAGCAGTACCTGCTTAGTAATAACCAGTTCACTGACAATCAGTTTGGATTTTACCAGGGACACTTAGCTCCTGATCTCATTATACACTCAAACATGGACAAAAGAGCTAAATTCCAGAGTGAAGTGAAAGTTGCTGCTCTTGACATCAAGGAGCTCTCACAAAACTTGAGTCAATGGGAATCAGGGGAATATCATCTAATGGTTAGATCATACCTAGCACATAGGAAGATGGCTGTGGTTGTCAGAGATGTGTCATCTCAGCTCCAGGACATCACTGCAGGAGTTCAGTAAGGTAATGTCTGGGGTCCAACCATCTTCAGCTGCTACATCAATGACCTTCCCTCCAACATAATAACAGAACAGCGATGTTTACTAATGATTGTGCAATGTTCAATATGATTTACAACTTCTCAAATACTTCTCAAATATCCAAATGCAGAAGACTTGGACAACAACCAGGTTTGTACTGACAAGTGGCAGATGACATTCGTGCCACAAAAATGCCAGGCAATGACAGTGTCCAACCATTATCCTTTGATATTCAGTGGCATAACTGTCACTGTGTTCCCCGCAATCAAAATCTTGGACGTCCATAACTGGAAACTGAACTGGACATCCATAATTGGAAACTGAACTGGACTAGCTACATAAATACAATGACTACAAGAGCAAGTCAGAGGCTATTAATCCTGCAGGAAGTAACTCACCTTCTGACTCCCCAAAGTCAGTTCACCATCTACAAGGTACCAAGTCAAAAGTCACACAACACCAGTTTACAGTCCAACAGCTTTACTTGAAATCAAAAGCTTTCAGAACACTGTTCCTGTGTCAGGTGAAGTCAAGTTTACTTCACCTGATGAAGGAGCAGCGCTACAAAAGCTTGTGATTTCAAATAACCTGTTGGATTATAACCTGGTGTTGTGTGACTTCTGACTTTGTCCACCTCAGTCCAACACTGGTACTTCACATATAAGGTGAGTGGAGAGTCCTCAGATTCTTGGAGATTACCCAGATGAGTGCAGTTCCAACAACACAAGGCACCATCCAGGTCAAAGCAGCCTGCTTGATTACCACCACATCCAGAAACATTCACTCCATCCACCACCGAAGCTCAGTTGCAGCAGTATCTACCAGCCACAAGATGCACCAGGAATTCATAAGGGTCCTCAGAAGGAACCTTCCATACTCCAAACCATGACCATCTCGAAAGACAGGGAACATCACCACCTGCAACTTCCCTTCCAAGCCACTCACTGTCCTCATTGGAAATATATTGATGCTACTTCAGTTTCGCTGAGTCAAAATCCTGGAACACACTTCATAATGGCCTTGTGAATGTCCCATGGCTAATAGACTTGTTCAAGAAGGCAGTTCACCACCACTTCTCAAGGGCAATAAACACTGGCCTTGTGAGTAATGTCTACATACCATGTATGAATAAAAGAAAATATTAAAATCTGTTACCCTTTAGTGATTCAGCAACAAGTCCAATAAAAACCATGAGTTTCTGCAAAGTTACCTTATGACCAAGAAAAAAGAAAGTCTATGGGATTGAATTCTACACTCCTCTGCCAAAGGTTTTGAAGGATGTGCGGGCACATTGAATCCAACAGGTATGTTTTCTGGTAGCTGCCCTGATCTAGCTGATGTTTTATGAAGGGGACAAAGTAGGTCTGTGGACCCTATATCATTGTCCTGTAAATGATCTGTTAGTTAATGGCTACATAAGGACCGCATCTGACTTCTGGCAGTATTTTATCTGCACTGGGGATGGCCCACACCATGGAGGAGGCCAGGCAACTCTAACTGTATGTTTTGGTATTGGACAAAGGCAGGAATACCTCCTTTGCAGGCTCCCTGTGTCCATCACAGTCACACCTCTAATGAGGTCACCCTCCACTTTCACATTTACTCCCCCCCCTCCCCACCACCCCAGCCTCTTACACTTGTCCCCCTACCCATCTTGCCAAGGTCCCCAACCCTGGACTTATGTGGGCCCCTTGGCATGAAACCCAATGGGGGAGGCAATGACCTGGTAGTATTATCACTAGACTGTTAATCAGAGGCCTAGGTAATGTTTTGAGGACCCAGATTTGAATCTTGCATGGGCAGATGGTGGAATTTGAATTGAGAATCTAATGATCACCATAAATCCATTGTGGATTGTAAGAAAACGCAGCTGGTTCACTAATGTCCTTTATGGAAGGAAAGCACAATCCTCACCTGGTCTGGCCTACGTATGACCCAGACCCACAGCAATGTGGTTGACTTTTAAACTACTCTCTGGGCAATTAGGGATGGGCAATAAATGCTCACCTAACCAGCGATGCCCACATCACATGAATGATTTTTTTTTTAAATGACAAGTCTGTATTTTTAGTGGTGGCTACTACTGCTAGCTAATGTTGTTGGGGGTGCAAACCTACCCACCATTTTGAGAAAGAGATGGAAGTCTCACCTTAAAGCAGTTAGTCCTACTTCCAAGGTTCCTCTAATTCCCATAAAGCAGACATTTTGCCTTATGATTGATCTTCTTGAATGTGACTGTGGTTCCAACCATTCATGCAAATAGTGAATATTTCATTAAACTTTCAACTTAAATCTTACAGTTAGGGAGCCTTGAAATCTTTTAAGAAAATGTTATCCCCTGTACCTTTAGTATTGATATCTGGTCCTTGAATGTTAATGGTTAGCCATTCAGTAGTGGTAATGCTATTGAGGGTCAGAGGCGCTAGGGTCTACAATTTATTGGAGGTGGTACTTATTATCACAGAAGAGTGATAATAAGCCAAGTCCTGGATGTGGGCTAGTCTCTCATATTGCAGAAGATAATTGTTCTAAAGGGGTTAATACTCATATCACATTGTTCTGCCCATCTTTTGATGTCACACAGTTTGTAGGTTAGGCACAAGAGCTTTACTCCAACTTTCAGACGATTAACTGAATAAGTGCCAGCTCCCAAAAGGCCTTGTGATTATGCCTGACAAGAACGTATTTTTTCTGATTGAAATCATGCAAGAAACCTTTTTAGTCACTTAAAAACTGTGTTTCTTCTACCAATAGTCTACGGTAATAAATCCTCTGCAGCTGATCACGAATTAGGCTCCTTTCAAAGCAAAGCCAAAGGAAGATTGGTAACAATACTTAAACAATACTGACCCAGTCATACATTCTGGTAGCAAAGGCAGAAAGCAAAAGTTATCAGGAGTGTCCGTCTGGGAAAATATCATTCCTTATTTAAGAAGTTGTAAATGGAAGTGAACACTTTGGCCTCTTGGAAAAAGAAGGAAATAGTTGAAGATGCCTGGGCCTTGCTCAGTGTGCAATGGAACCCCAATGTCCTGCGGCTGTTATTCCTGACCTCCAACAGCCAAAGCCATTGTCATGGAAGGTTTTTTCATTAATCACTCTAACTGAGAAATATTGTAAATTAATTTTCACTCCCAAATGCTGACCAATAAGGTGTTTCATCTGTGAAAAGTGTTATGAAATGAAAATATACAGAAATGCACATGAGAAATAAAAAGAAAAAGGAACAAAAATGTTTATTCTTTTTACCTATTTTATGTTTATCTGAGAACAGTTGATCTTAAAGTTAGAACTTTTTATTGACGCACATGCATATGTTATAGTAAGTTACTTGTTCCCACATTACATTGTGCGACATATAGTAAGTTACTTGTTCCCACATTACATTGTGCGACATGAAAACATTTTAAAATGGTTTCCATGAAGACATCAGAATTTCCCTGGAGCTGATAGCACATTGAGGGTTAATATGTTATATTTGTGAATCAGTAAAATTAAAATATCATTTCTGAAATGTTCAGTTACTGCTAACATTTCCTTATTGTTAACTTTGATACAATTAGGAGTCTTCCTTATTTTTTAGGAACTACTTAATAATGCAATCTACTTCCTCTTTAATTAAATTTGTTTTCCTCTTCATATTTGACTCCTCAGCCATTTTGCATATTGCAAAAAATTTTTGCCAGCTGTGACAACACTTTAATAGTCAAATATGTCATGAACAGGGCAGTTGATTCCCGACTCAGAATAATTTCTCAAAATGAGCTGCACATGTTTAGTATGTTAAAGAAGTGACCTTAAGCAATTGGAGAAAAAATTCAGTCCTAACACTTTCATATGTGTGCTTATTTTGAGAAAAATGATGGTCAAACAGAACCCATTGTTTTCAACTTATTGTCAAATGCGTGTTTGATTGCATTCATAATTGCACTCAATGTCCATGCGGTTACTTAAGTACATTTTAAAAATATCTTTATTTGATGTATCCGAACTGAGCTTTGCTGTTAGAAACCATCATATGAGTACCTAAATTACAGAATCTAATAGCATAGAAATAGGCTACTTAGTAATTCAGTTTGTCTCAGTGTACACTGTTCCAATCTTTCACAAAACCTGTGAAGTTGAGCACATAATCTATGTGAAAACGTTACTGCAGCAATAGGTTAAAGCTGTATCATTAGAGGTGGTGGACTTCAGATGGGCTACAAACTGAGAGCCTATCCATCTCGCTCGGGTGGTGTAAAATATGCCCATAACATTATTCAAAACAGTGCGGAGAGTCATGACATTGTCTTGGCAATATTTCCCTTTCAACTGACATTACCAAAAGACTAAATAAAAAAAAACTAAGAACTGCAGATGCTGGACATCAGAAACAAAAATAGGAATTGCTGGAAAACTCAGAAGATTTGGCAGCATCAGTGGAGAGAAAGCAGTGGCTCTAACTGAGAAATATTGCAAATTAATTTTGCAGTGACCCGTTCTGAAGGAGAGTCACTGGACCCAAAATGTTAACAATGTTTTCTGTCCACTGACGTTGCCAGATCTGCTGAGTTTTTCCAGCAATTTCTGTTTTTGTATCGCCAAAAGACTATTTAGTCATTTGTTCATTTTGAAGTTGTGTGCAGATTGGTTGCCAATCTTACCTGTGTAAGGAACCTGAAGATACAGGCACAAGTTGGATTGTAGGAGCCTTAATAGCACAAGATGGTCATGTAATTATGATACTCTTCTTTGCTTGGATGGATATAGCTACTATAACTCTCAGGAAGCTCTCACCATCCAGGACAAAGTGATACCATTAATCAGTAGCCCATCCGCCACCACTTTAACATTCACTTGGATCAACTCCAGGACAATGTGGCTACATAGAGTGTACAATCGATATAAGTAAAGTGATTTGGTCAGGCTCCTTTCACAACACATCCCACACCACAACCTTTACTGTCTAGAAGGGGATAAACGTCAAATACATAGGAAAATCATCCATTCCAAGAGCCACTAAAAAATATTAATGATCGCCCTAAGAGAGCAGTGGCAGATTGCTGCCATATCAGGTAGTGTAAATGGTGAAAATCCCTGTAAATTGGAAGTCATTACTGATTTTCATCAAGCTAGTTTTGGGAATGGCCTGGCTTTCAGGAGACAGCTGGCAATTTAAACTGTCAGCTGTCTCCATATAAATCCTATTCGGGTAGCTTTGCAAACTGGGATGCAAAGGACACACATTAGATCAGGCCAGAATATCTATCAGAGGAGTTAGAATACAAGTGTTCCACTTATCCAAGAGATTAGTTGAAGGAATTTTAATGCTTTGAGTTATTTTGATCAATGAAGAGTGTTTTTATGAAAAAAAAACAGTGAATTAATAAATAAACAATTAACCTTATTTTGTGTCAGCATGGTTCTTGGCATTTGTCCTGAAGGGACAGGGGTTAAGTGTATGGGTCATGCTGATGCTAAGTTGGCACAGGGGCTAGAAGGAATATGGGGATACGGGTTGGCATAGGTAGTATGGGGGAAACATGTAAAAACAAGGACTGCAGGTGCTGGAAACCAGATTCTAGATTAGAGTGGTGCTGGAAAAGCACAGCAGTTCAGGCAGCATCCGAGGAGCAGGAAAATCGACGTTTTGGGCAAAAGCCTGGGGGAACATGTGAGTAGGTACAGCAGCATTTTGTGGCATAGCAGTTGTGGAGGAACATGGCTGGTGGGTACAGGATACTAGGAATGGCATGAGGTGTGCGGCACCTCTAGGTACAGGTTGTGAGGTGGCTCGGTTCGCATGATGGGGCTTGCAGGTATGAGGACTGCAGCATATTTTGGTTTTATTCTTTTTTTAGATTAGATTACTTACTTAGATTAGATTACTTACAGTGTGGAAACAGGCCCTTCGGCCCAACAAGTTCACACCGACCCGGTGAAGCGCAACCCACCCAGACCCATTCCCCTACATTTACCCCTTCACCTAACACTACGGGCATTTTGGAATGGCCAAATCACCTAACCTGCACATTCTTTGACTGTGGGAGGAAACCTGAGCACCCGGAGGAAACCCACGCAGACACGGGGAGAATGTGCAAACTCCACACAGTCGGTCACCTGAGGCGGGAATTGAACCCGGGTCTCTGGCGCTGTGAGGCAGCAGTGCTAACCACTGTGCCACCGTGCTGCCCATCTTTATTTGGGCAGGCCTTGTATCTGCACCCAGCAACATCCACATTCATTCTGGGGTCAATCAGCTCATTCCAAGGTAACCCTGCTACCCCAATTCAAAAATACCACCTCCCAGACCAGATCCCCTTGTCTCATCTTTGTGGAGCAGCCTAATATCTCGTTTCCTTGTGAGCAAAATTCAGAGCCTATATATCCCCATTTCTTCAGAGTTTCTGGGTCAAAATCCAGAACTACTTTTCCAAACATTCTGTGTGAGTACTTAAACCACACACAACCCAGCAGTCTAAGATGGTTTACTGCTATCTTTTCATGTGCAACTATTCTTTTATCTTTTTTAAAATTCAGACTGTACTGAGAACTGCCATAAATCCAAAATTCAGAGTCCTGCGATGAATCACCCGTGGGGTAATAACGTGAGTCTTCAACCCACTCAATAATTCCACCAGAAATCACAGGGACAGTTTATTGGAATGTCGACAAGGGCACATGTCCTTCCGGGAATTGATGTGCTATAATTAGGAAGTGCAGCGAATATGACACATGAAGAGAAAAAAACAAAAGTGCTATGGGTGGGAAAGGAACAAAGAAAAGTAAGTGAAGCAGAGTTCTGGCACCAGTCCAAATTACAGATATTGATGAGATGTTTTCCTTCAGTTCCCTATTGGTTCTTTTTGGCTCGTTGAGAAGAACATGAGGTTGTGGGCACACTGGTTCTCAAAATTTCATTCCCTGCTTGAGAATTTGCCTTTTCAGTGATTCTGAAGGCGTTTATTGACTTTTTTTTTCAAGAAGCGAAATTGCTGAAGTGTGAATAGTTAGCTGCTCAGGATTCTGTTTTACTTCCCCCACCCCCCCCCCCCCCCAAACATAAGGGGAACAGAGACACACACACGCACACACACACATGTACACACACACACACGCACACATACATACACACGCACACAGACACACACACACGCACACACACACATGTACACACACACACACGCACACATACATATATAAGTTTGTGGGGTGAATTTGTACCACACACACGCACGCACACACCAGTTGAAAAATCAATAATTTGTCATTAGACAAAACTGCTCTAGACCTAGGTTTTGGGTGCACCTCCCCTCTTCTTTTAGTACAGCAATTACACTTTGTAAATACAACACACAATGACTTATTGTGGCTCATCATTTAAAAAAAAAATCTGCAACATCTTCATCCACAGTCCTGTAGTTTGAAGTAACATGTGTTTCATTTACACAAATTTGCTATAGCACAATTGATGAAATGTGGATGCTGTTAGAATAACATAAACTTTCTACTGAATGGATATCATGAGTTTGTATTGTGTGTTTGCATGCGCGATTTTCTACAGTGTGGGATTGCAGAGGTACACAATCGTCGCGGTTTAGCTGAACGATCTGTAATATCTTTTCCTGTCTTTAAGTTGACAACCCAAAAAATAAAAATGGTTTCTACATATCCCTCAAGTAGGAACACAAGAATAAAGAGTAGGAGTAGGCAATTCAGCCTTTTCCACCTGCTCCACCATTACACGTGATTGTGGCTGATCTTATCCTGGTCTCAACTCTACTTTACTGTCTGCTCCCCATAGCCCTTCTCCCACTTTTCATCTGAAACATATCTCATTCTTTCTTGAATCTGTTGATTGATTCTGCCTCCACTGCATTCCGGGGCAGTGAGTTTCACAGATTGACAACACTCTGACAGAAGTAGTTTTCGCTCATCACAATTTTAAACCAACCTTCTCTCACTATATCTATGACGTTTTGCCCTAGGCTGTCCCACAATGGGAAGCATCTGTTCAACATTCACCTTACCAATCTCTATTAGCATTTCCTATTACTCAGTTAGATCCCACTTCATTCTACTGAACTCTAGTGAGTATAAGCCAAACTAATCAACTGTTCCTTGAAAAAACCTTTTGTCCCTGGAATCAATCTGATGAAGCTCCTCTGAACTGCCTGTCATGCTACCACATCTGGATGTGACCCTTGCAGATGAAGGGATCAAGGAGAATGGAGAGGAAGCGGGAATGGGATACTGAGGTAGCATGATCAACCATGATTATATTGAATGGAGGCGCAGGCTCGAAGGGCCAAATAGCCTACTCCTGAACCTATTTCCTATGTTTCTATGTTTCTGTCCTTCCTCAAGAAAAGAGACCAATATTCCAGGTGTGGTCTCACTAATACCTTATATATGTGTAACAACACTATGTTATTTTTCATAATCTAGTCTTTTTGCATTAAATGTCAGGATTCCATTTGCCATTCTTATTCTCTGCTGCGCCTGCATACTCACTTTCTGAGACTCATGCACAAAGATGCCCAGATCCTTTTGCACTGATGCACTATGAATCTGCTTCCCATTTAAATAATAATTTATCCTTTTATTTTTCTGGCCAAAACAGACAGCCTTGCATGTATCCACATTAAACTCCGTCTGCCAGTTTCTGGCCTGTTCCTGTAGCCTAAAAATATCCATCTGCAAACTCCTTATCTTCTCATCACTGCCTGCTTCCCCATCTATTTTAATATCATCCATGACCTTTGTATGTTACACGCTGTCACTACTTGCAGATCATTTATGTGGCACCTTGTCAAATGCCTTCTGGAATTCTATATATACCACATCCACTGGATTCCCAGTATCTGTCTTGCTGGCTGCATCCTCAAAGAACTCCAGTTTTTTTTGTCAAGCACGATCTGCCCTTCATGAAGCTATGCTGACACTGGTGAATTGAACTTTGATTTTTCAGGTGTTCAGTTTGTGGGTCTGAGTTCTGGTGGCAATGACAAAGTGCCGATTTCATCAGTGATGGCATTGTGAGTCCTTATCGGGACTTTGACAGCAATGAGGTGAAGACTGCAGTATCAGGGGCATCGTGACTACTCAGTGGCACTCCAGCAGTGAGGTTATAGCTGCAGCAGTAGAACAGGAATACTGTCAGTGCGTCAATGAGACTGTGGTAGCAGTAGCTTAATGGATGCAGAGCAAGATTCCTGTCAGTGACAGTGACACAGCAGTGGGTAATGAACGAATTTGGACTCTCTTTCAGTTGTATCTTTTTTTTATTTTTAAGTTGTTCAAAATGGAACCAAACCCTGGTAACAGTTGAACCTTTTTACTGTATTTAACCTTAAAAATAAGTAATAATAAATCATTCAATTTAATTTATGATTGACTCCAGCAACTTCCCCACTACAGAGGTCAAATTTACTGATCCATATATGAAATGCTATTTCAAAAATGCATTTCATCATAAGGTATATGACACTTAGATAACAAAACATGAGCCTATGCATTCATATTCATCCCTTATACAGTCTAATCTAATTTTCATTGCATTCCTTATAAATTCTTAAATTATCTGATCATTTTTACATTCTGGCAAATCCAGTTATCATATTGCCTTTCCCACCAATGTGAACAATATACACATTGAATGACTATATCAGTAAACTCCATCTGAATAATCTCACATTTTAGATTTTTAACCTTTCAATGATGCCTGTGGATTGTGGTCAGTCCTGATTAGTATTTCATTGCAAACCTATTGGATATAGCCTTCAGAAGATTAAAGAGCCAATAACAATCCCAAAGTCTGCTGTTCTACGGTAGAGTGCTTCCTCTGGTGTTGGTTTAATGTCTCAGAAAAGTACCCGATTGGCTTCCCCTTTCCCAACTTATTAGCTTTCAATAAGACTGCATCTAGCCCCATGTCATGAACATCAATTCCCATTTTGAAAGATTTGGTAAAATCAGGGGTGTCTAACACTGGTCCATTTATTATGATTACCTTCAGATTCTCCGAGGCTGCTTGATATTCTTCTGAACAGATCGCTTTTGCCTGTTCCTGTAACAGAACAGTTAAAGGTGCACCTATTGTCCTCAAGCTGGGCACAGATTTCCAATAAAACCTGCATATTCCTAAAAATCTCATGATTCCAGTTTCATGTGAGAAATAGAGAATTCAGTCACTGCCTTCACATTTGCCATTCCCTATCCTTGTCCAATGTCCCAGGTAAGTTATGGTACTTACCTGTACCCCTTCAAAAGATTAATTTAATAAATAAATGAGGCATTGCCAACCCTGCTGTTACAATCTTTTAACTGAAGATATGGATAGCAATCTGGTTTTGCAACTGCATTTATTTTTTTGTGGTTTATGTAAAATCTTGTTGATCCTTCTAATTTAGAAAATAACATTATTGTTGAACCTTGCCAAAGCAGTTAAAGTTCAATCAAGTGATTTTTCAGCACGGATGGAAGCTCTGTTGCCACCTGAGCTTGTTTCTCTTGGCTGAACTAAGGGTGATGCTGTTTTAAAATTAGAATGTCCTGTAACTACATCAAGTCTAGCCAGCATCGTTTTTCCAGCTGAATTGTTACATATTTCATTAAACTCCCCAAAAAAGCTAACTAAATTTCCCATTACCCTTCCTCTAAATATGGTAACACAGTCTCAATCTCACTTAGTATTTCTGTTGGTTGACCAGTTGAATCGTAGGAGACGCACAACTGTCAACTTTCCTTTCCACTTCTCGTGCTATCTCTTCATCCCTCACTACTCTTATAACCTGACACAACTGCTCTTTAGAATGATACAGAAGTAAAGGAGCCCATTCAGCCCCAAGTCTGTACTGCTAAACATACACTGATAACTCCACCAGTCCCACTTTCCTGCACCAGGCTAAAATATTATGGCTCTTTAAGTGCTCATCTAAGTACTTTTCAAAGACGGTGATGTTTCCTGCCTCAATATCCTCACAGGCAGTATATTCTAGACCCCACCACACTCTGGGTGGAAAAAGCTTTTCCTCAAATTCTCTCTAAACCTCCTGCCTTTCACTTTAAAATAATGCAGCCTCTGATCTTCTTCCCTGCAATATCGTTTCAACATGTTTGTTTGACAACAACATTTTTTTCTTCCTGAAGTCATGAGTATCCATAATTTTATCAACCCTCCTAAAGAATGTACAGGGATCAATGAATTTTAATTTCAGAGGTTCACTTTGAAGAGACAATAATACCAATACATTGTATCCTGCTTGAAATATTCTAATCATAGCATATTGCCCTACCCGTTCTTTCACTTTTGCCTGTGAAGTTCTTAATTACTCCTTAACATCATTTTACCCTCCTGGAAATCTCCTTCACCACCTCCTCCACTGCTTAAATAAGGCCATGTGGAAAATGCAATAAGTTCCAGTAATTTTCTTTTAAACTGCCACATCTACTTCCTCTATTCCATACTTTAAACCAGTACCTACCTCCATTTTAAACTCCCAAGACCAATAAAATAAAATTGGTCTACTTGGCGGTGAGCTGCCTTCTTGGACCACTGCAGTCCATGTGTTGAAGAGACACTCACAATTCAGTTAGGAAGCAAGTTTCAAGGTTTTTACTGAGCAACAGTGAAGGAATGATGATTTGTTTCCAAATCAGAATGATGTCGCCTTTGGAAGGAAAGCTGAAGGTGATAGCATTCCCATTAATTCACTGAAATTGTCCTTCTAGGTGTGAGATGTTATAAGCTTGGAAGGTGTTCCTGATGGAGAATTGGTGAGTTATTTATAATATAATGCATCTAGATACTAGTCTTTCTTTTAAAATAATTACAATCATGAGGTTAGCTTGTTCTGAAATACCCTGTGTATTGAAATGGTAAGGTGCCACTGTTTATCTTGCTATATTTATTAATGGGCATTTATTGTATATCTATAGTTATGGTTGATGGCAAGTTGCCTTCCTGAACAATTGCAGAGTGTAGATAGAGAGACATTTCCAAGTTGATAACCCAACAATCATTAAGGATTGATGATACATTTCCAAAACAAATATCTGGCTTGGATGAGAAACTGCAAGTGGTGGAGCTTTCATGTTGTGATGAGTTTGTTCTTCCAAGTGATAGAAGTTTGGAAGACATCACCCTATTACCCAAGATAATAAATCAAAGGCACTAATCTTCTTTAAGACCTGGTTTTGAATTTTAGGATGGATGGAAAGAGTCAGGAAACCCAGAAGTACAGGTTGCCCTGAAAGCCCTAGAGTTTAAATCCTTACAGTTTTAACGGCAGAGCCTGTGCATTTTATTTTACCCCAGGTTACCTGTCCAATGTATAGGCTTTGCTGCTGTAAAGTAACTTACCTCAGTGAACTGTTCTGCTCACCTCCTTTTACCTTTCGGGTTTCCCAAGACCAGGGAATCTCAGTTGGCATTTTTTTTTAAAAATTGAGCACTGTTCAAATGAGGGAATGCATCTTCTTGAAAAGATAAAAAGAAATGTCAACAAGCCACCCATCTCTTGATGGCAAATTCATAGCCTGACCGTCATCTGCTCCCCTATCCCCCAAACGAATCTCCACAAATCACTGGCTCCATCAAAAGTCTGATAAAAATGGTTTGATGCAGGTTGACATTTTGTTTGAAACTTTTAGCATTACTTCTCACTATCCCAAAATTGTCCATTTTGTGGTTTAATATAAACTACCAAGAGTCTGCCCTTCCTTGCTTCTCATGGAAATGGCAATACTTTGATTGAATATATTGCAAAAGCTCCTCTGAGATGCATCAGTTGCATGCATGAAAAAAACACAATCTTTGAAATAGTTGTAAAATGAAAATGTTTTGTCAGACTACCTGGAAAGGTGCAGATTGAGATGTTGTATATTTCTGATATTCACTGTTAACATTATAAATTGCCAGCATTTTCAAATATTTTTGATTACTTGGAACATTTGCATGAGTTTATCCGAGTTCAAACCCAGATCTGCTCATTCCTCTGCAAATCTGCACCGAGAACATGCAAAAGGTTCAAACCTGAATAATTATTTGAGGGTCAGGGTGTGACATGCAGGTCTTACATGATCTGTGCACTCAGTCATTTTAGAGGTCATCTGGATTCTGGTGCAGCTCCCAGGTCATGACTGCAGGCAGTAGCTGAGTTGAAAAAGAAAACAAATCCTTGAAAAAGCTCGAGAAAAATCATTGTTTCATTGAGACAGTTTTTCACTGTTGACGCAAGCTTGAGGGAGTATAACCTCATCAAATTGATAGGGTGTTACTTCTGGACAACAAATCCATCAGGTTTACTGATGGGTAGTAGTGACCATGTAGGTTAGGCCAGTCCAATTTTGTTTGTAAAGAGGTCTCAGCATCACGTTTAAAAATAGTGAATCACTTGTACAAATCAATTGAAATGACTGTTTGAATGGAGGGGGGATTGTCATTTATCATTGGCTTTGAGGGAAAGCAATTGAGCTATAGATTTTTTTTCTTCGCTGAAGTAGCTGTCAGTCAATGTGACATGTTTAGTTTGTGCGCTGGACAGTTAGGTGAATTCACAAACAGATTGTAAGCGCATAACTGTGTGAACAGAGGAAGTGAAGCTGAGGCATATTCTGGTATGGATTTAGTCATTTAAAATTTGAAACAACCTGCACCCATAGAACCCATGGATTACAACGCAAATGAATTGTCCTCGAGTCATGTGGTGTATTGGCAGGAGAGATAGTGGGTTCAGGTGCATCTCCTGTCATTCCCTGCAATAATGTTCGGGTAAGCCAGGATGGGGTCTTCCATTCAAAATGGCCCAATAAGATGAAAACGTCTTCCAATTTTAATTTCCATTGATTTAAATGAAAATATATGCTTTCTTGTCGTCTTTAATCCAACACTGCAACCTGCATATTGAGATACTGGTCTGAAGTATTTCCAGCTGTGTATGCCTGTATTGCACCATCCCTGAGGCTACTTGCTATTTATCTCTAATTAAGGTTCTTCATCTCTTCATGTAGCTTGACACTAACTTTATTTTTATCCAAATGTAGGTTACTAATTGCAATTCTCTCATAATAGGGTCGAAGACCTCCTTCAAAAATAGTGTCTTCTTTTCTCCTGGTTTCAGAGCCATGTCATCAATTATGTGATCATGATACTCTCATTATACAACAGAATATGCATTGTAAAAAATTCACCTTATCAATGGCAAATTTGCTGCAAGTTGTCAAAACAACTTCATAGTTGGCAATTTTGATTTTTCTAATCTGTTGAGAATTTCAAACGCACGGATGCCTTTTGCAAAATGGCAAGAGTGATGTCTATGCTATTAAGAATAATGGCCACTTGATGATTTACAAGAACAGAAGATGCAGAATCTTACAATGAGACACATCCTTCTACTAAAATAACAATTTCTGAAACGATGGAAATGTTTTGGACTTTGAAACAGAAGTTGAACTTGACATCGGAGCAGCTGCTTCAGACCAGCAAACAAAAACTCCGAAAGTCCAGAAAGCAAAGATTTCCAATGGACGGGCAAATCACCACAAAGCCATCCTCATTCTCCCTTGATTTTGAGGATATGTTTCATATATCTGAGAACCTGGACAGTCGATGGCTTAGTAGGGTTGTCCTAAACTGGCTTCCTATTGCAACTTCCATTGATTAAGTGACTCAAACACATGTCGATGATCCCAATGTCAGACATATAGAACATCTTCAGTGTTATGATTCCACCTGATGGTAATGTCGGACAAATTGTGGAATGAAACCTGGCTTGCTAAACAGTAAGTTTTTTTTTGCAACTCTTTTACTATTGGGACCAGCCACTGATATTTTAAATTCATTCACATGATTACAGTATTGTTAGCTAGGCCAGCATTTATTGCCCATTCCAAACTTTTAAGAGTCAACCTCATTGCTGTGGGTCTGTAGTCACATATATAGGCCAGACCAGGTAAGGAGCAGCACAGTGGCTTAGTGGTTAGCACTGTTGCCTCACAGCGCCAAGGACCCGAGTTTGATTCCAACCTCGGGTCACTGTCTATGTGGAGTTTGCACATTCTTCCCATGTCTGTGTGGGTTTCCTTTGGGTGCTCCGGTTTCCTCCCCAATCCAAAGATGTGCAGGTTAGGTGAATTGGCCATAGTGTTCAGGGATGCGTAGATTAGTTGCATTAGTCAGCGGTAAATGTAGGAGAATTGGTCTGAGTGCATTACTCTTCGGAGGGTCAGTGTGGACCTACTGGGTCAAATGCCCTGTTTCCACAATATTGGGATTCTATGATTTCCTTCGCCAAAGGATATTCGTGAACGAGATTTTTTTTTTCTGACAACTGACAATGGATTCATGGTCATCATTAGATTCTTAATTTCAGACTTTTTAAAATTGAATTCATATTCCACCATCTGCCATGTTGAGATTCAAGCCTGGGTTCCAAAGCATTAGGTAAAAACAATGACTGCAGATGCTGTAAACCAGATTCTGGATTAGAGTGGTGCTGGAAAAGCACAGCAGTTCAGGCAGCATCCGAGGAGCAGGAAAATCGATGTTTCGGGCAAAAGCACTTCATCAGGAATACAAGCAGAGTGACTGAAGGGTGGAGAGATAAATGAGAGGAGGGTGGGGGGTGGAGAGAAAGTAGCATAGAGTACAATAGATGAG
>NC_057719.1:22283173-22303981 GCF_004010195.1 Chiloscyllium plagiosum
TGGGTGGTGTCTCGAATGTATGTGGGGAGTTCCTGGACTAGGGGGGATAGGACAGTGTCGAGGTAGGTAGAGATGAGTTCAGTGGGGCAGGAGCATGCTGAGACAATGGGTCGGCCAGGGTGGTCAGGCTTGTGGATCTTGGGAAGGCGGTAGAACCGGGCAGTGCGGGGTCCCGGACTATGAGGTTGGAAGCTGGGGGTGGGAGATCTCCTGAGGTGATGAGGTTCTGTATGGTCTGGGAGATGATAGTTTGGTCGGATGCTGCCTGAATTGCTGTGCTTTTCCAGCACCACTCTAATCCAGAATCCTTTCCAGAACATTACCTGGATCTCTGGATTAACAGTCCAGCTGTAATACCACCTCTCACTAATATATTCACAAGAATATGTCAATGCAGTTTTAACAAAATAACGTTAATATTAATTACACACAAAAGGAAAATAAAAGTCTACACTACATAAGAACAATTTGCAATGTTTTCCTTGCAAGTTTCAACAATATGGGTGGCATGGTGGTTCAGTGGTTGGCACTGCTGCCTCACAGTGCTCGGGACTCAGGTTCAATTCCTGCCTCACATGACTGTGTGGAGTTTGCATGTTCTCCCTGTGTCTACATGAGTTTCCTCCAGGTACTCTGGTTTCCACCCACAATCCAGAGATATACAGGTCAGGTAAATTGGCCATGCTAAATTGCCCATAGTGTTAGGTGCATTAGTCAGGTGTAAGTATAGGGTAGGGGTCTGGTGGGTTACTCTTCAAAGGGTCGGTGTGGACTTGTTGGGCTGAAAGGCCTGTTCCCATATTGTAGTGAATCTAATCTAAAGATTAAATCTTTCTACCTTCAACAACAACCTGACAGTTCAGTAAAAGCTCAATCTGTTTCTCTTCCAAAGTTCCTTGTTTATTAGTCATAGCTGCACTAGGCGTCTTTCTGACAAATGCCAACAGTCATTTGATATTAACATCTTTAGTTAATGTCTCTTCATGAGGCCCTTAACTGCCAACACATCTCATTTACTTCTTAGTAGGATTTCCTTAAATTCAGGCATTCTGTATGAGCTGTATATGTTGACGTATTCTCATTCTGGAACTTTTCTCTTACTAACTATTAAGCCACTTTGGCCTTATTTTATTCTACTCTGAAGGTTTTGGAGAGTGCTAATCTGCACCGCTGATGCTACAAGTTTATTCCTCCATAAATAACTGTTATTTTGTGAAAGAAACCCTGTGCACTCACTGACCTTCTGGGTGGTTCTTCTTATATAAATTAATCAGTTTCTGTCTCCTTCTGCTGCTAGACAGCTTCTTGCCAGACAGCAGCCCACATGTTCTCCTCTTCTCTTCTAACCTTGACTTTGAAAGCACTAAACAATTTACTTCAAGTGTTTTCTAAAGATCTTATTTCAATGCATGTACACAAATGACCAGATAATCCTGCGTTACTCAAAAATGGAGCAAAATCTATGCCCTCCAATCCTCAACAAGTATAATATAGAAATATAAATCAATTTAAAGCTACACATAGGTTTGTCAACTTTAGAAGCAAAGTTTTAAATGATGATAATATATAGTGAACCTTCAGTGCATTGGCCAAGTTTGGTATGATGTAATTACGGGGTTATAAATTCCGAGATATTTCTACAGGTGTTTTATGTGCTGGGGAATAATTGATTGTTGGACATTTGAGTTTCCTGGGTTAAAACAGATCCCAGAACTTAATAGAGTCAAAAAATGTTGATCTGATCTAAACTCAATTGACAATTCTTGCTGTTGAAAACAAGTTCTTCATGATGAGTTGCCACCATTAGTAAGTCCCACCGGTATGAGATTCTTGCTCCCTATACAGATGAGGAAAAGGGCTCTGGACAGGATGAGCCAGCTGACTATGGCACCATGGTGCAGAAGGCCATTCAAGAGGGGGGAGCAAAAAGACAAGTAGTTGTAATAGGGGATTCTATAATTAGGGGGACAGATAGTATCCTTTGCAAGCCGGAATGGGAGTCTCGCATGGTGTGTTGCCTACCCGGTGCCAGGGGTCGGGAAATCTCTGGCCGGCTTGAAAGGATATTGGAGCGGGAGGGGAGGATCCAGTTGTTGTGGTCCACGTTGGGACTAACAACATAGGCAAGACTAGGGTGGAGGACCTGTTTGGGGATTATCAAGCACTAGGAAGGAAATTGAAGTACAGGTCCTCAAGGGTCATAATCTCCGGATTACTGCCCGAGCCACGTGCCAATTGGCATAGGGATAAGAAAATTAGGGAAGTAAACACGTGGCTAAGGGATTGGTGTGGGAAAGAGGGATTCCACTTCATGGGGCATTGGCATCAGTTTTGGAACCGGGGGGATCTGTACCGTTGGGACGGTCTCCACCTGAACCGATCAGGTACCAATGTTCTAGCGAAGAGGATAAATAGGGTGGTCAGTAGGACTTTAAACTTCTGAGTTGGGGGGAAGGGAAAGTGAAAGCGACAGGGAGTATGGAGGTAAATGGCAAGATAAGCAGCAGGATAGCATGTTTCCAGGCAGATTTAAAATTGAGGCAGACTGAGAATACAGTAAAAAGCAAGGATAACTTAGGACATATGACTTCCAACATCTCTAATGATAAGGAAGTTAGCATTAAGGCACTTTACCTGAATGCTCGTAGCATACATAACAAAGCCGATGAACTAATGGCACAGATAATAGTGAATAATTATGATGTAGTAGGCATCACAGAGACTTGGTTACAGGGGGATCAGGACTGGCAGTTAAACCTCCATGGTTTTTCAACTTATCGAAAAGACAGAGAGGTGGGCAAAGGGGGTGGGGTTGCCTTGTTAGTTAAGAACAAAATTAAATCTATGGTATTGAATGACATAGCCTCGGATGATGTGGAGTCTGTGTGGGTGGAATTGAGGAACCACAAAGGCAAAAAAAACAGAATTGGAGTTGTGTATAGACCTCCTAACAGTGGTCAGGACCAGGGACACAACATGTACCGGGAAATAGAGAAGGCATGTCAGAAAGGCAAGGTTACATTGATCATGGGAGACTTCAATATGCAGGTGGACTGGGTAAATAATGTTGCTAGCGGATCTAAAGAAAGGGAATTCATGGAATGCTTACAGGATGGATTTTTGGAACAGCTTGTCATGGAGCCCACAAGAGAGCAGGCTATTCTGGACCTAATGCTTTGCAATGAACCAGACTCTATAAAAGATCTTAAAGTAAGGGAACCCTTAGGAAGTAGCGACCATAATATGATAGAGTTCAGTCTGGAGTTTGAAAGGGAGAAGGCAAAATCGGATGTAATGGTGTTACAGTTGAATAAAGGTAATTATGAGGGCATGAGAGAGGAACTGACTAAAATAGACTGGAAGCAGAGGCTAACCGGGAAGACAGCAGAGCAAAAATGGCAGGAGTTTGTAGGTATAATTGAGGACACTGTACAGAGGTTCATTCCCAAGAAAAGAAAGATTAACCGGGGAGGGATTAGACAACCTTGGCTGACAAAGGAAGTCAGGAAATGTATTAAAGAAAAAGAGAGATCCTATAAAGTGGCTAAGAACAGTGGGAAATCAAAAGATTGGGAAGGATACAAAAGCAAACAGAGGATAACAAAGAGTGTAATAAGAAATAAGAGGATCAAATATGAAGGTAGGCTAGCCAATAATATTAGAAATAATAGTAAAAGTTTCTTTCAGTACATAAGAAACAAACGACAGGCAAAAGTAGACATTGGGCCACTTCAAACTGATGCAGGAAGCCTAGTGATGGGAGATAAGGAAATAGCAGGAGAACTTAACAAGTACTTTGCATCAGTTTTCACAGTGGAAGACATGAGCAATATCCCAAAAATTAAAGGGTGTCACGGGGCTGAATTGAGTATGGTTGCCATTACGAAAGAGATAGTGCTAGAAAAATTAAAAAGTCTTAAAATTGATAAATCTCCTGGCCCCGATGGGATACACCCTAGAGTTCTGAGAGAGGTGGCTGAGGAAATAGCAGAGGCATTGGTTGAGATCTTTCAAGAGTCACTGGAGTCAGGAAAGGTCCCGGATGATTGGAAGATGGCTGTTGTAACCCCCTTGTACAAGAAAGGATCAAGGCAAAAGATGGAAAATTATAGGCCAACCAGCTTAACCTCGGTTGTTGGTAAAATTCTAGAATCCATCATTAAGGATGAGGTTTCTAAATTCTTGGAAGAGCAGAGTCTGATTAGAACAAAACAACATGGATTTAGTAAAGGGAGGTCATGCCTGACAAACCTGTTGGAATTTTTTGAAGAGGTAACAAGTAGGTTAGACCAGGGAAACCCAGTGGATGTGGTATATCTAGACTTTCAAAAGGCCTTTGATAAGGTGCCACACGGGAGGCTGCTGAGCAAGGTGAGGGCCCATGGTGTTCGAGGTGAGCTGCTGGGATGGACTGAGGATTGGCTGTCTAACAGAAGGCAGAGAGTTGGGATAAAAGGTTCTCTTTCAGAATGGCAGCCGGTGACGAGAGGTGTCCCGCAGGGTTCGGTGCTGGGGCCACAGCTGTTCGCAATATATATTAATGATTTGGATGAGGGAACCGGGGGAATTCTAGCGAAGTTTGCCGATGATACAAAGTTAGGTGGACAGGCAGGTAGTACTGAGGAAGTGGGGAGGCTACAGAAGGATCTAGACAGGTGGGGAGAGTGGTCCAGGAAATGGCTGATGGAATTTAACGTGAGCAAGTGCGAGGTCTTGCACTTTGGCAAAAAGAATAAAAACATAGACTACTTTCTAAAATGGTGAGAAAATTAATAAAGCCAAAGCACAAAGGGATCTGGGAGTGCTAGTCCAGGATTCTCTAAAGGTAAACATGCAGGTTGAGCCCGTGATTAAGAAAGCGAATGCAATGTTGTCTCTTATCTCAAGAGGGTTGGAATATAAAAGCAGAGATGTACTACTAAGACTTTATAAAGCTCTGGTTAGGCCACATTTGGAGTACTGTGTCCAGTTTTGGTCCCCACACCTCAGGAAGGACATACTGGCACAGGAACGTGTCCAGCGGAGATTCACACGGATGATCCCTGGAATGACAGGTCTAACATATGAGGAACGGCTGAGGAAACTGGGATTGTATTCGTTGGAGTTTAAAAGATTAAGGGGAGACTTAATAGAGACGCACAAAATAATACATGGCTTGGAAAAGGTGGATGCTAGGAAATTGTTTCAGTTAAACGAGGAGACTAGGACCCGTGGACACAGCCTTAGAATTAGAGGGGGTCATTTCAGAACAGAAATGCGGAGACATTTCTTCAGCCAGAGAGTGGTGGGCCTGTGAAATTCATTGCCACAAAGTGCAGTGGAGGCTGGGACGCTAAATGTCTTCAAGGCAGAAATTGATAAATTCTTGATGTCACAAGGAATTAAGGGCTACGGGGAGAATGCAGGTAAGTGGAGTTGAAATGTCCATCAGCCATGATTGAATGGCGGAATGGACTCGATGGGCCAAATGGCCTTACTTCCACTCCTATGTCTTATGGTCTTATGGTCTTATATTCCAGTCATGCTCTTTAGTTTTAGCCATCATTGCATTAGCATCAACAATGCACAGAATCCAGGAATACTTCCTGCAATGCTCGCCCTATGTCTTATGGTCTTATGGTCTTATATTCCAGTCATGCTCTTTAGTTTTAGCCATCATTGCATTAGCATCAACAATGCACAGAATCCAGGAATACTTCCTGCAATGCTCGCTTTATGCTGTAGGAACAGGTTCACACTGGTGGATAAACCAAATAGTAGTGTCTGGAAGCAATGTCCTCTGAATGTGTTCTGAAGATCGCGTGTTCTTGAGATTCCTCGACCAAGTGAACCAACAATACATATGTCTGGTCTTAGTTGGTGAAAAAAAAAACCTCCTGTGAATTTGGAATTCAGTTCCTCGAATTGTTGGAATTTATCTGATTATGTCTTTAGATCAAGATTTATGTTGTGGGTCCAAGCATGCCTGGATTTTTCTATGCATTTTCACTTCACATATGATAGTTTTGTGTCTTATGGTGCACATATATATAATGCTTTGATGATCCCTGCCACCTTCTTCATCCTTAAGCTGGATGTACAGAATATACTTTCCAGGACAGTTGATTGAAGGAAGATTAAGACCATAAGATCCTAATAAATAGGAACAGGAGTTGGCTATTTGGTCCCTCCAGCCTGCTCAACCATTCAATAGGATCATAGTTGATTTGACATTCCTTGCATGCACTTTCTTCTTGATTCTTGTACTGATCAAGAACCTATCTATCTCTGCCTTACATGTACACAAGGACTCTGTCATAAAGCTCTCTGTGGCAAGAAATTTCAAAGACTCACAACCCTCTGGTAGAAGAAGTTCCTTCTTGTCTCAATCTTAACTACTACAGTACTTTCCTAAGAGTCAAATTGGTCTAGTACATCTGTGCTGAAAATGTGTTGCTGGAAAAGCGCAGCAGGTCAGGCAGCATGCTGCCTGACCTGCTGCGCTTTTCCAGCAACACATTTTCAGCTCTGATCTCCAGCATCTGCAGACCTCACTTTCTCCTAGTACATCTGTGGGCAGACATAGATAGATTCAATGAGAACTATTCATGGCTTTGCTTCACTGAAATTGGTATTGGTAGTCTCATGAATGGTAACAATATTGAGCTCTGCATATGCCAATAATGCTGCAGTTTTTGGTGTGCTCATCCTTACCAAGTAAAATGCTTCAGTTTGTCATTCAGACTTGCCATACCTTCATTTCAATGTCAGTGCATTCTGAAAGAACGGATGTCGCATTATTCACAGTTAATTTGGGTTGTATTGTTGACTTCCAATAATCTAGATACAACTCCTGTCAGGATTCTGATTGGTAAGATGTTTGCACTTGCTCCCTTGTTGACTTTGGTTAGGATTCCATGTTGCTGTTTTTCTTCAACATATGCAGCTATAATTAGCAAAAGATTCCAAAAGTTCAATTTTGTCTGTACAGTATGCTATATTTGTACTGTGGAAAGGCCTGTTTGCTTTCTCAGATCTTCACTCTGGTCTGTCTTGCTATTAGCATCATGTATTGGTTTTTACAAAAGTCTCTAAGCGCTCCCTATCACTGCTGCAGTACGCTGCAGAAAGTTTGGTTATACATCTGGAATCAGATTCCTTGTATAGCTGAACCCAATGCTCTTTTACACCAATCACTCCCCATGTGGCTCATTTACTTTCTGCATCCTGGCTATTACACCAGTACCAGTAGCTGCATCTAGCGCTTGCAGATGTTGCTGTTCAGCCACAAAGACTGAATATTTTCTGCTTTATCTTATTAGTCTGTCAATTACGAGGCCATTCTTTCACTCCATGAGCTTTTTAAACTCTTTGATCAGCACTGAAGCTATAGCCAGCTCTGTTATCCCTTTAGAAAGCTGATCATCATGTTGTGATTCTGTGTTTGCTTACACAAATTTACTAATCTCACAGCAGACTTGACTGCTGTTTATTTGAAGATATGGTACAGGAATGATCTGCAGGGAGACTTGTTATGAAGAATCAACAACTATTATTGTATGAAGGCAGAGTTGCAGTAGCTCTAAGCAAGACTGTTCAATGGCAGCCAGTCACATCCAGGATATTTGCTCAATAGCATGTCACCCCTGAAAGTAATATCACAATACCCTACACTTTCTCAACAATGTGCATGCACAAATTTCTCAGCCTTTGTGTTGCCTGGCATAGCGTTGATCCTGTACAATCTTTGGTAGGAAACCTGACAGAGTTATGGACAGGAAAACTGTAAACATTGTCAATTGTATAAAGCCAAACTGTGGCTGGCTGCTTAGTTGTCCACTTTTGAAAATCAAAACCGATATCTTCCTGGGGCTATACTGTCATAATTCAATACTTTGTGATCTTCATTTTACTCAGTTTGGCTTTGTACATGCATTATTCCTTTTAAAATGACATTAAGGTCAAGACAATAATATCTCTGAAACCTTCTGGTACATCTTCAATGAAAGTTGCAAAAGAGAGATTTGCAGAAGGATTGCAAACACTAGAGCAATAATAACAGTAACCATGGTGATGTATCTATATTAAGTCACTGGGAAAGGCACCTCATTAATTTGTGACATAACACAACATGATCAATACATTAACCTTTTCATTCATAGCTCATTGGATAACTCAGTAACAATGACGCTATAATGGAATTAAAGCAAAATCAAATAATATCGTAAGACGTAAGAGGAAATCGTGTTTCACTAATGTAATTTTAAAAATATTTTTCTGTGTCTGTGATGAAGCTGCTCCTTTAACAAGGTTATGCCATCCTTGGCTTTTCTTTTCAGAGAGGTCGTAAATGACACAGACAGCAAAAACCCTGAAGGTGTTGACTTTTAGGGTCAATGTGATAATAGGTAACGATGCTGTTTTTGGCAGAAGTCTTTCAAGTTTAAAAAAAAAACAATGAAAGGGGAGTGGGCAGTTCTCCAAGCTCAGTTTGTCTCTGGTTTAGTTTGTTTTTTAGCATTTGTGTGGAAAAACCTGCTGGTCCAAAGAAGCAGGTCAAGGCTGGTACTCTCTCTCTGACTTCTCTCCTGTGAGAACCCGTGTTTGCTTTTACCTTTTGTGCCAAGGGATATTTATGGGAATTGTTGCAAGTATTTGGAACAGCATCAATACGTTGGTATGATCTGTTGGGTTTTCGGATAGGATAAATTATTCAGTAGTGTGGTGCTGGAAAAGCACAGCAGGTCAAGCAGCAAGTGAGGAGCAGGATGCTGCCTGACCTGCTGTGCTTTTGCAGCACCACACTCTCGACTCTAATCTCCAGCATCGGCAGTCCTTATTTTCACCTAAGTTATTTAGTATTCTGTTCTCTTTTGATTGCATTTTATTTGGTTATCTTGTAAATAGATTTTGCTTTGTTTAAAACTAAGTGGGTTGACCAGCTGTATCCCTCCTGGAATATCCGTGTTACACCTGCTTAATACAACGAGCAAAGTTAGGGCTTGGACTACTTTGCTGGAATGTTTAGAGATGGTCTGGCCTGGTCCATAACAGACTGTTATCCATTAGCTTTATTCCATGAATGGGCTGCAGTCAAAGTGTTTTGCATCATTACTGCCTGAAGGCGTTTATGTTCTTTAGCGGAAAAAGGTTTGTCAAAAGCTGGATATTGACTGCCTTGAAGTGCAAGGTTACATGAACACACCATTGCATGCATGGTCAATTTACGGTTATGTGCTCCCTTTGTCCCCACCTACCCCCCACCCCTTCCACAAATGAACGAAATAAATTATAAGGCCAGGTATGCCATTATAGAAAACTCAAATGAAAATCAAACAGCACTGACTGTTTAAATGCAGTTCCCCATGATTTCCCTGTAGTTGTTATCATCAACAGGGAATTTTGCACACGCACAATGGATCCGTCAAGGTTCGAGATGTGATTTTTCATCAGAAAAGACATAACCAAGGAGTGAAGTACTTTCTACAATTAAATAAAGAGGGAAGGATGTTAAAATCAAATCCATGAGACATATGCAAAGGCAGACCCTCTCTAGTGCACTTGGGTATAAATATTAAAGTAATTAGAGCCCATGCAGGACAATTAGGGAAGTATGCCCACAGTGGAATCTTCCTGAATTTGTGTCTGCTTAATGTCAAAATGGAAAATCATACAGACCACTTTCTGCTCAATGTATGAGGAGTACAATTCATCAGATATGATCTACTTTCACAGGGGCTAATATAAATAAGAATTTGCAGAGAGGTTTTAAGACAGTGGGCAAAAAAAACCATACAAGCAATCCCTAGGTCACAAACAGGTACTGTTTTGGAATCTGTTCACAAGTGGATTTGTATGGAAGTCAGAACACAGTGCAGGACAATATGCAGGAAGTGCCTATATGTCCGATCTTTAAAATTACACCCGTGCGTTTGTAAGTACAAGCATTTGTAAGACAGGCATTCATTATTCAGGGACCCGCTGTATGCTAGATTAAGTTCACTCTTATATTTATTCATCGAAGCTACTACTGGAGCAGAATGTATCTATCTTTATAGAAAAACATGTTTCTCAGCTGGGGAGTGACCTCTTCCACTTCCATATCTGCAGCATTGTCTGAGAATCAAATCTTGAACAGAATTCCTCCCCCTACTCGGATAGTTTGAAGGTCAACATCACGTTTTTTTTTCAAGGAATAAATCTAGGGATGAACGGGCCTCACACGAGGAGCAATTGAATAGCATGGGCTTGCACTCGCTGGAGTTGCCGTTTGTGCTTATGCTTGAAGTGTCGATTCTCCTGCTCCTCGGATGCTGCCTGACCTGCTGCGCATTTCCAGCACCACACTCTTCTACTCTGATCTCCAGCATCTGCAGTCCTCGCTTTCTCCATTGAGTGAGAGGAGGCAGGTTCAAAACTGAAAGGAGGAAAAACTATTTCTCTCAGAAGTTTGTGAATCTTTGGAACTCACTGCCCCAGAGTGAAGCAAAATCAGAACAACAGATTCAACAAAGAAATAGATATGTTGCTGAAGAAAAGCAGGACAGAAAGCAATGGGAAGCAGACGAGAAACTGGAGCAGAGATCAGGATAAGAGCAGACATAATCATGCTAAATAACAGGGTGGTTTTGAGCAATGTGGTTTCAAGTTCCCCCTCTCCCCAGCATACACCTGGCAAATGTCCAAGCTATTGAAAGCAAACGAGATGACCATAAAGCTAGACTTATCTCCCAGAGGGAACTGAGAGACTGCTATGTGGTGTCCTTTACGAAGACTCCTGCTTCACCTGACTGTGCCGTACAGCCTGAAGTTTCTCTACACAACTCATGGACTGCATGGCATCCTCAGACAAGCCAAGGGGTGGAGGAGTCTGCCTCCTGGCACACAGACATGGCGAGTTACAGCTCCCTAGACCCAGAATATCATACTGTGAAGTGCTGTCCCTACTGCCTGCCATGGGAGTTCACCTCTGCTATCCTGACAGCAGTCCACAAACTACCCCAGGTACAAGTGAAAAGTGCACTTGGTGAAATATACACCAATATGAATAGACTTGAGACAGAATACCCTGAGACCTTGCTCATCGTAGCCCATGACTTCAGCCAGGCCTACCTCAAGGTCGTGCTTCCAAAATATCATCAGCACATCTCCTGTCCCACCATGTTGCAACACAACCATTCAAGATTCCTATCGCTCCATATCCTGTCCTCAATTTGGAAAATCAGATCATGATGCTGTTTTTCCTCCCAGCTTACAAGCAAAAGTTGAAACATGAGGACCCAGCACAGAAAGTAGTACAGTGCTAGTCTGAGACAGTGTAAGAGCTTCCATGGGATTGCTATGAATCGATGGACTCATCCATATTCAAGAACTCAGGGGCCAACCTAAATGAGTATGCCTCGATTGTTACAAACTACATTAGCACATGTGTCAAAGACTGCATGCCAAAGAAGTTAATCTGAATGTTCCCTAATCAGAAACGATGGATGAATCGGGAGATTCATTGCCTACCAAAGTCCAGGTATAAAGCATTCTAGTCAGATGACCCTGACCTTTACAGGAAATCCATATTCCACCACCATAAGGACATTAGAGATGTCAATTGACAATACTGGATTAAGCTGGAGACCCCAGCTAACCCCACGGACACCCGCCATTTGTGGCTAGACCTACATGACACAACGGGATTCAAAGCAGAGCAAAACAGAATAGTGGACAAAAATACATCCTTCCCTGATGCACTCAATGTTTGTTATGCTCATTTCAAACAGCTCCAGCTTCAACGCCATAATTCTAACCAGACTAATCTCCAAACCCCAAGATCTATGTCTTTGCTCCACCCTACGCAACTGGATCCTTAAACTTCCTGACTCACAGACTGCAATCTGTGAGAGTAGGCCACACTACCTCCTCTATGATCATCCTCAACACCGGCACCCTGCAAAGCTGCATACTCAGCCCCTGACTATACCCTCTCTACACTCATGAATGTGTTGCCAAATTCTGTCCTAACTCCATCTGCAAGTTGCCTGATGACTCCACCATTGTAGGCCAATCGCAAACCATGGTGAAATAGAAAACAGGAAAGAGATGGAGTGCTTCGTAGCACAATGTAAAAATAACAATCTCTCCCTCAATGTCAGTGAAACAAAAGAGATGGTCATCAATTTCAGGAAGCAAGGTGGCTGGCACGCCCCTGTCTGCATCAATGGAGCTGAGGTGGAGATGGTCATAAACGTCAAGTTCCTCTGAGTCTTGGTCCACCCATGTTGATGCAATGATCAATAAAGCACACTGCCTCCACTTCCTCAGAAGGCTAAGGAAATTAGGCATGTCCAAAAAGACTCTTACCAATTTTTGAAAATGCACCTTGGCTTAGTACAGCAACTGCTGTGCCCAGGACTGTAAGAAATTTCAGAGAGTTGTGAACACAGTCCTGCCCTTCACGCAAGCCAACCTTCCATCTGTTGACTCCATCCTTACTTCTTGCTGCTTCGGGAAGTCAGCTAACATAATCAAAGACCCCTCCTACCTGTCATAATCTCTTCCAACTATTCCATCGGGCAGATGATACAAAAGCTTGAACACACAAACCAGCAGACTCAAGAACAACTTCTTCCCCACTGTTGTTAGACTGCTCAATAGATCTCTCAAATTTTAAATTTAAATGTTGATCTCATCCTTTGTGCACCTTCTCTGCAGCTGTAACATCATATTCTTTTCTCTGTTCTATACCCCTTACGCACATTGCATACTGCTATACTGCACGCAAAACATATCTTTTCACTGTACCTAGATACATGTGACAATAATAAATAAAATAAAATCAAATTGAAAGGCTGAATTGGCTATGCCCGCTCTTAATTCCTATATTCCTAAATGACTTGCACTGACTATGCAATGCAAGACATTGATTGAAAGATGTGTTTGAATTATTTTTTGTGCCCCATCAGTTAATGCCCAACTAGTTGAGAAAACCACTTTATTTGATCAAAAGGAGTGCATTAACGGAGCAGAAAATGTCATTTTGTTTACATATATTGTTTTCTTTAAAAGACTATTTTAAAAGTTATTATTAAAATTCTTGTGGTTTTATTTGTACTTCCCTACTTCATGGAACGATGGAGCATGTCTTGTGCTAGAATGAGTTACTGCAAGATGTTTTCAATAAATACATTTTGATTTAATATTATTTACTAAATTGTACGTTCCATTGACACACCAAAGATTACAGACTCAAAGTTATACAGTGATTGTCACAGATTCAATCTTCTAGTGGGGTTGTTACTACATTAGTTATTAGTTATGACATTGACTGCTAAAAGAAACACTTCAACACAAAGTAGCAAATACAGCATGGTCTAAACCCAGCTGCTCGTAACAGAAATGTTATACACAACTGGATAACTTGCTAATGATCGCAATGGAAAGTATTCATCCTTAGGCAACTTGAGATTTAGACACCAAATCAGACACTCTTGTGATTTACGATGTCCTCTAAACCTCAAAAAGAAATTATTTGCTCATAGTTGCAACTATTCAAGCATCCGTTGTTCCCCATTTAACCTTTTTTTTATTGCAGCTACTTCAATGTGTTCTGAATCAGACTTCCAATGATGAGCTTCTCTACACATATGACAAACCCCGAATCTGAGCATTTCACCAGCTGAGAATTTTTTTTTAAGATGCACCTTGACTTATTAAAAAACTGGTTCTGATGACTAGATAAAAGACAATTTGAAAAGAAGAGTAAACAAGATAAGATAAATGGAGATATACTGCGATTTACAAGTCAGTAGATTGAAGGAAGGACAAGAAACTGAGGATAAAAAGATCCTGTGGGGGAATGCATTAGATCTAGGAAGTGATGGGATGAGTCTTCATCCCAAAATGGGAGCTACTCAGGGAATGCAAAGTATACTTAGGATATCTTCGGTAAAGCTAAGGAAAGAAATGAGAGAGGGAACATTCATGGTTATATGAATTGTGAATTCAAATGGTCACAGGTTGTAAATGAATAATACTTGTACAAATGTTCTGCGGTGTGAAATTTCAGCATGGAAGGACACTACTGATTAAACTGTCTGTACTAAAATAAATTTAGAGGTTCACAAGTGACAGTGATTTTATCTCAACGCAGCACAGATTATAACTGACTTATAGAGTGATCTAAAACTACTTTGGGAATTAAATGAAGGCTGTAAGTGAAATGCCATTTAAGATTAAAAAAAACACAGTTTGGGAGATCAGCCAACAAATTCATTGATCTTCCAAGGATGAGTAATAGTTGCACAGCAGCACTTTTCTAAGTCGTGGCATTTAGTCTTGTGTTGAGACTTAGATTCGACTGTCCAACAGAATGACCTTGTAACAATAATGGGATCAGAAGCTAAACAGCAGGCTCAGAAGATGTCAACTGTGTTGCTCCCACAGATCTCCAAGGAAAAACAGCATGGGACTAAAGGTACATGGGTCCAGTAATACAAAGAATATGATTTCCAGTACACTCTTGCACTAGAATCATTGGAGATTACAGACTCAAGAGCAGGACACGTAATAGCATGGGTAGGAGCAGGTAGTGTTAGACTCCATCTGACATTGCTACTTCTTCCATTTGTGTTGAGATAACTTAGATTCTCTTAACTGAGGGATTCTTGACTCCAGAATCCATGTCATTTGATTCTAACCTCAGAGCTTGCATGTGTGATTTTTCTCAAACATTCATCTTTTGAGATGACAGCTTATGCTCCTGTTCTAAGAAGTTCCCATGTCAATTCACTCCTCCAGTTACCTTCTGCATTGCAAGTCACTTGTGCTATACTTTCTCTTACAATATCTAATTTCTCCTGAGACAATACAACTGACCTGCTGAGTAGGACTGAAACCATAACATATGCGATGAGCTCCAGGAGAACGAGTCAGAGGGACAGATGTAAAGTTTTGCTTCAGATACTCAGATGTGATTTATCCTTTTTCTTAATTTTCATCATTATTGTTAATAAGGAAGGACTTAGTTCCCTTCTCTTCATCATCACCACCTTCCTTTTTTCCATTATCATCTTTCCTCTCTTGGTATGACATCAGCATGAATGGAAAGCTTTGGATCGGATAGGTACACATGACCACCAACAAGAATAAGGAGTCTGACAAATGGAGAGAAGGTGGTCTGTACGTCAGTGCTGCTCCAGAGGAATTACAAGGTGGCCTCAGGTGTGCACCCACTAACCTGTGCCTCTACAATTCCACAGAGCTCACCTCCTGCCTGAGTGATAAAACTCTGAAGCTGATGCAAGCGATTCACTAGTTTCATTCTATCTAAGTGCAGGAAGGGGTAATAAGGTTTGGGGCTAGAAATGACCATTGTTCAAGAAAGTGGAAGCAAACATTTTAAGATAGTGCATGATAATGCACACCATCAGCACAGCATAGTATTAATGGATTAAGTCTACAATATCCACCAACGGATCAACGGTGTGTTGATGTCCAAAGAATGAAAAGGAAGAGCTTTTTGTTTGATAATGTGTCTTTCTCACCAGGTAACAGATATTTTCCAACGTTGGCTGGCTGACTCAAGGCTGAGAAAAGTTGCACTCCATGCTGATGCTACCTCTGACCACACAGCATGATTTAAAGTATTTGTAGCTTCATCTTGTGAAGGCCCAGTTTTGTGCTGTTTTCTTCTTATGTATATGTATTGAAGGCCTAGCTTCTGTGATGCCCTCAGCTTGACCTTCCAACAGAAAACAGTGTTTTAAAAGAGAATTGACACAAAATCACACATACAATCTCATGCAGCCAGCTGACAGTGACTGTAATGACCCAGATACTTTCCCATTTATGTGTTGGTGTAAGCTTCAACAATTGCCGAATTTGTAAAGGTATCATTCTAAAATCTAAGGTCTCCTTAGCATAGCTTGTTTTACATAGAATTTGTGCTAGTGAACTGCTTATATACATTTAAATGAGGTAGTTCAGTTATTTGGAGCCCTACAGAAGATTGGCAAAGCAAGGCTTAAGAATGCCAGTGGCCCTGTTGAAGTTCAGAGCCTTAATTTAAAAATCAGTTACAATGGGCACCAAGTTGAGTTTGCAGAATCTATCCAGGCTGGTGACGCAATCTGACTGGTTGAATAGAAAAGGCCATTGTTAGTTGTGATCTCCAACCATCAGGTCACATAATAAAAGAAAACTCCTTTCAATGGAATGCAGGTTATCCACTGCAAATTTCTTCAAATATTCTCCTGACTGGCTGCTCAAACTTCAGCAGCTGATCTACATTTCTGCAGCATCTGATCATTTCCCAACAGGATCAGAGTTGCTAACAGGGAGGACCTTTTATAGAGGACACTGGGAGACATCACTGACTGAAGTTAACCTGTGGATTTATATTACATTCCCCCTAATGTTAGATGAAGACCATAAGACCATAAGAAATAGGAGTGGATGTAAGGCCATTCGACCCATTGAGTCCACTCTGCCATTCAATCATGGCTGATGGACATTTCAATGCCACTTACCTGCACTGTCCTCAATTTGAAGGGATTCTTCTCAAGGAATCTTCCTAAAATTTTCACCACAGACCTTCCCCTGTTGTGTAAACAATTGCACAACTAACAGTGCAAGTAAATGATCTCCTATGTCTATATTGAAAGCACTCTCAAAGTCACCATTGGTGATAACAAAGGGACGTTCAAGGTGACCCATCCTTATCTTTGGGTTTACCCATTAAACAATGTGAAATGTATAGCTAGGATTTCAGTCAATTTGATGTTGGTTACAAGCAAGTATTGCTTAAAAATTGGATTATTATGAGGGTAAACAATGTATTTGATTTTTTTTCTGACTCTGAACTGGCTTCATGTAAGGTACCAATACCATTACTCCAAGGCTGAACAGAGGCAGTAAAAGTTACAAGTGGTAACGCTCATTTTATCCAGCATGAGTAACACAGAAACCATCACCAAGTAAGGGAGGAAACATGTACACTTTCACAACATCAGGACATCCCAAAGCACTTTCGAACCAATAGCTATTTTTGAAGTGTAGTTACTGTTGTGATATAGCAGCCTCATAAGCCAATTTGCGCAAAGCTTGGTCCCATAAATAGCAACGTGATAATCTGTTGTAATAATGTTGATTAAGCAATAAATGTTGGCGAGTACATTGGGAATAGTTTTCCTTCCTTTCTCTGAAATAGTGCCATGGAACATTTTGCTTCCACCTGAGAGGACAGATGGGCCTTATTTTAATGTCTCATGATGAAAGTATATGGCTTTAACAGTTGAAATACTTTCCATATGCATCTAAATTTAAAAAAATTCCGAGCCCACCACACTTGAAACCTTTGGAGTACCTCAGCTATGTTGTTCTAAATACATAATTAACTTGATCATAAAAGATGAGGGGTCTTTCTACTAATATTTGTCAATGTAACTGAAACAACAGTAACCTTCTGATTGCATTTAATCAGCTAACTGTTGTAAAGTGGGGCAATTTCTTTGATGGCAACAGAATCTCATGAGCCTAACAGTGTGAGTACTGTTATTAAAACCAAACAATATGAACCTTGTAATCTTAAGTGATTCAAATTGGGATTTTAAAATGTCTATAATGCATGCTTTGCTTTGCTTAAAATTAAGGAGGGATATTTCATAACATCTCATAGGGGTAATTGTATTGATTACACAGCACATTTCATAAAAAGGTATTAGCGGCATGAGAAAGAGGGCTTTTATGATACAGCGTTGAAATTTGAAGTGATTATAAGCAGGCAATCAAAGCGGGTTTAAAATTATACCAGCCACATCTTGCAAGCTGCAGAGTTCACTCAGAGGTCATTAGACATTAAATATGTGAACATTTGAGTTATTGTCCTACAGTGAGGCTGTTCCACCACTTTCATTCCACCTTCAGTGAGCTGCAATCAATACCACACAATTTTCTAACTAAGCTTTTTCAATAGGTCCTTTGTGAACTGACAAATGTCATAAAGAAACAGTGAATTATGGTAATTAGCCAGCTGGCCCTGAGCAGCCTGTACTTTTCTATATTTTTTCACCGCTATATAACATGTTACAGGATTAACAAAAAATCTTGCATGAGGGCCTTGTTAAGAATTACAGAAAACAGTCTATCAGTTATGCACACAGACATAAAAATTGCTTGTTTTTCTAGGTTTTCAGCTGTGAAACTAAGCCAGAAACAGCCATTTGATTAACAAAATTTCCTTGGCACCATTTAGCAGAGAATAAGTACTGGAAATTACCCCATGCTCGAAATTGTGCTAAAATGGTGGGCTCGGTTTCACCTTAAAGCATATAAAATACTTAATAATCAAGAGAATGTGCGGAGCAGCTCTGCTGGTGTCAGTGTGCAGTTCATTGGTGACCTCTGAACCTGCCAAAGCATCCAGGGTCAAAGGGAAGTCGTGTCATTTTAATAATCCTGGCAGGTGCCCACATGCCACTTTCAGTGCATCATGAGCACCTGGCTGAGGGGAAGATGGGAAAAATAGATCAGGCTGCCACTCACAATGAAACAAACATCATCTTTTACTGTCATTGTTTTTTCCTGTAGAAGGTTTAAAATTAACACACAACAGATCTAACGTTAACTAACATTTGTGGATGGGAGTTCCAACCTCTCACACCTTTTGTTTGTCAAAGCGTTTCCTAACATCTCTCTTGAATGGTCTGGCTGTAAGTTTTAGACTGTGCCACTCGTTCTAGAATCCCCAACTAGTGGAATTCGCTTACCTTTCTGTCTTTTCTGGTTTATATGTTGAAGACCCTTAGCCCTCTAAATTCTTGAGAAAACAGGCCTAATATATGCAACATTTCCTCGTAGCTGGACTTTAGGCATTAAGTTATCATTTTTGTAAACCTATATTCTACTCCCTCCAAGGCCAATATATTCTTCTGCAGTTCCTTGTACTTGCAGAGGACAGGTTTCTGCATATGAATTGAGTGGGCCCAGCACAGAACTCAAGTGGACTCAATATACAGACCTCAAGAGAGTCCTGCTTGCAGACCTTGAGTGAGCCCTTACTTTTTCGGAGTGAACACAAGACCCTGGCATCTGAATCAGTGGCTGCTACATCAGTGGAGACAATGTTAGTAAGGTAGGCCCAGCTGTAAAAGATGGCGCCTAAGGGTTGGCGATTTGTCGTTGGTTGGGTCCAGCGCTGGTGGTAGCAAAGCAGAGATGGAAAGGCATCACAGTGGCATCACTGAGGTGGGGCCACAGTGAGACTCCATTGTTTGTTGGTCCAGCGCAGGCAGCGGTGAGGCAGTGGCAGAGAATTATCGGCTCAATGGTGATGGTGCCTGAGGATTAACAACCTCACAGTTGTATGGGGCAAGTATAGATTGCAGTGAAGTGGTGGAGGAGAGATGGCGGTACAGGCTTTGTTGATGGATTCGTTGGATCAGGACTGATGGACTATTCCATCTATACCTTTCCTTTCTTTCTTTATTTTCCTTTTCCCCACATTATTCAAAATGGTACCAAATCATGATGACAAATGGAAGCTTTTCACTGTATTTTATTGTATTCTTACAGTAAAATACACATGACAATAAAATCATTCATTCATGTGGCTTCTACCAAGTATTTTGAGAGTCAACTGACAAATATATAATGGTTGTTAGCAAAAACCTCAATCCTCTCAGCATTGTTCTGAAAGTGCTCTCTAATTGTAGAATCACATTTAAAATTAGACTTATGCCCTAAGGTTTTGCAAGCTATCCTTGCAAAAATTTAGGACAGAATATTTGAATATGATTTTTCAATGAAACAGCACCTGCTGAAAAATCTTGAGCATGCTAAGGTTTTCACATACATCCGGATTAAAATTATTAGTTGGCTTGCAATGTGTTCACTTATGCTTGCCAGCAGCTACATATATTCATAAGCAGCACCAGGCTCTAAATGAGACAGGAATATGCCCAAATATTCGTTTTTTATTATTAGCCGAAGTCATAGATAATAGCAGTTTCCCATTGTATTTTGCATGGCAACACCACAGCACGCTGAAAGTAACTTGCCTACTAATCAGCACATTTTGTAATGTAGTATAAATTGCTGTTCCCTTCTAAATTTGTCATTATTCTGTCTGCCTTGATGAGTACAAAGTTTTTGATAGCAATACTCCTTTTGCAATAATACTCAATGCTTATTGTGTGACAATATATAATCCATTAACATGTCTAATGATAATAAGTCAGAGGGTCTGTTATAGGGTCATAGAGTCATAGGGATGTACAGCACGGAAACAAACTCTTTGGTCCAACCCATCCATGCCGACCAGATATCCCAACCCAATCTATTCCTACCTGCCAGCACCTGGCCCATATTCCTCCAAACCTTTCCTATTCATATACCTATCCAGATGCCTCTTAAATGTTGCAATGTTGCAATTGTACTAGCCTCCACCACTTCCTCTGGCAGCTCATTCCATACATGTGCCACCCTCTGCGTGAAAACGTTATCCCTTAGGTCTCTTTTATATCTTTTCCCTCTTACCCTAACCTATGCCCTCTCGTTCTGGATTCATCCACCCCATCTGTGCCCCTCATGATGTTATAAACCTCTATAAGGTCACCCCTCAGCCTCTGAAGGTCCAGGGAAAACAGCCCTAACCTATTCAACCTCTCCCTTAAGCTCAAATTCACCAACCCTGGCAACATCCTTGTAAATCTTTTCTGAACCCTTTCAACATCTTTCCGATGGGAAGGAGACCAGAACTGCACACAATATTCTAACAGTGGCCTAACTAAGGTCCTGCAACATGACCTCCCAACTCCTGTACTCAATACTCTGACCAATAAA
>NC_057719.1:22304124-22339084 GCF_004010195.1 Chiloscyllium plagiosum
GACTCCACTTTCAAGGAGCTGTGAACCTGCACTCCAAGGTCCCTTTGTTCAGCAACACTCCTTAGGACCTTACCATTAAGTGTATAAGTCCTGCTAAGATTTGCTTTCCCAAAATGCAGCACCTTGCATTTATCTGAATTAAACTCCATCTGCCACTTCTCAGCCCATTGGCCTATCTGATCAAGATCCTGTTGTAATCTGAGGTAACCTTCTTCGCTATACAGTACACCCTCAATTTTGGTGTCATCTGCAAACTTACTAACTATACCTTTTATGCTCACATCCAAATCATCTTTCTGAATGGTGAAAAGTAGTGGACCCAGCACTGATCCTTGTGGCACTCCACTGGTCACAGGCCTCCAGTCTGAAAGACAACCCTCCACGACCACGCTCTGTCTTCTACGTTTGGGCCAGTTCTGTTTCCAAATGGTTAGTTCCCTCTGTATTCCATGAGATCTAACCTTGCTTTTTAAAATTATAGTGCATTTTCAAATGAAGAGTTTTGATCAGTTATGAATTAAATGAACTACTCATGATATTTTTATGCATCGGACTATCTTGTTTTTTTCTTAAACCAACGAATGATTTTAATTCCAAATCATTCTCTTTTTAAGAATCTTTCGCATGGCTTATGATGCATTCAGCACTATTAAATGTATGTGCCAGAATGGTCTTAGAAAATAACATATGTGATAAGGTAACATATATTTTACAGTTTTCTTGTGGTCCAAGACTAGGCACAGGGGCCTCTCCAGAACTCAAAAAAAAAATGGTTTGTGCCAGGATATCCCCAGTCCTCGCCTGATCCAACTATTCTATTTGCAGATTAAATTTCTCAGATTTCCACATTCCATCACTAAACATGGCCATGAGCTTTTGCCCCTCACTAAGTCCAATGATTCCCAATGACCAGCTCCATTATTATTGTGGCTCTGTACCGCTTGTTTCTTCTCTGTCCCACCTGCCAGGCTGACAGATGAAAGTCTGCATTGATTTATTTAAATGAAGACCTACTGTTAAAATTATCAATGCCTCCTCATAATCCCATCACCTCCCTGCCCCTTGCTATTCTCTTATCTTGCTACCTCCCTGCAAACATTGGGGGCACTTTGTTCTAAGTTCAACCAAAACAACTCGAACGATGAACAGACAAGTCATAGTTGACTGTGTGGATCGCAACAGATGCGCATGAAATGCTAGGTATGGGACAATTTTGGAATTGAGAGAGATAAATTCAAGATCCGTTAAGAAATGCTGAACTGTGATAGAAACACTTTTCATTCTGGTCGAAATTTGTTCCTTGAAGCTTTAGTATTTTGCACTTTAACAACCATTTAAAAGACATAAAAACGTATGAAGGAAGTAAATCAGAAGATGATTGTAAGCATTGAACTGAAGTTGTGTTCCAGGTCATCTGCTGCACCAGGATCATTTTGAATGAGGTCAGTAACCATTTCATCTAGCGACAACTTATTTCTATATAATTATCGGAAAGCTGACTTTAAAAATGATTGCAATGCAGGGATAGCACATTATTTGAAATGGGAAAGTAGGAAGGATGGTTTTGGACTTTGTTACAATTGCTAAGCAACAACATTTTAACAATACATGAACTTCTTATTGATTTTTTTACAAGTGAATAAATGTTAATAAATGTGAAAGGTTTAGTGTAGAATTACACACAAACTCTCCAAAACCAAAATGTACTGTCTTGGAATTCTGGGCCAGACAAGGCTCATTAGATAACTTAAAATTAAATTGAGTTTTCTTGTGAGCTAGGATTGGGCACGGGACTGACAAGAAAGCATTGTGCCTCCTTGGCACCAGGTTACTACCTGGTTCCGGCCTCCTAATCATGGAACTAATCTCTCGGGCTCCCCCCACCGTCTGCACTCTTGGATCTGGCCATGGACCTCCCACCCCAGTACCTCCCTCTATCTGAAGCTTTTTGATTCATCCCAAATGGAATTCACTAAATAATTGAAAGATCTGTCCTGCCCTGATGTCAAGCAAAGACTTGATTGGCAGAGAAACAAAAAGCCATTGTTTTCAATTCAATTCGGCAAACATTCAATTTTAATATCAGAGATATTCAAGTCAGTTAAATCACAAGTTTTGCTGGAGCTATTTATTTTAGAGAGCACTATTGATTTGAACAGGAATAAATCATGGAAGAATGCAGCTGTAGTATTTTGAACGAACACATCCAATTGTTTCAACATTATGTTTGCATGACTTGGAACAAATGTTAACATTCAGTTTTTTTGACTGATACATTTTCTATTCACCCTGTAAGTTCTATTCATTGCTCTGTGCTCAGTTCAGAAAAATGGTATTAAATCCTTAGAGCCTTGCAGTGCCTGGGAGAGAAATTATGGGATTTTGTGGTTTTCCTGTTTCGAGGCCCATTATTGCACATAACCACCACTCCAGCTTCACATTTAACTCTCCCCTTCACATCTTTCAGGTGCCCAGAATGGGAACCATTGTCACAGTGGTGATAATGCATCGATTTAGAAACCATGTCAAAAGCTTAGGTTTCAGGATAATATATTTCACACCATGACTTTGTTAGGCAATTACACAAAATGTGATCATTCAAGTTATGAAAATAACACTGTGACTTTGAACACGGCCTTCTATATTATCCAGACAATAACAACATCCAAAAGTCTTGAACCTCCCAATAAGCAGACCAAAGAATAATCCTATGGACATAGGATAATATCTTGAAATAACAATGATACATTCTATTGTTGTATAATTCCTAGCTTCATTGCTAAGTTTGAAAATGGCAAAAGTCTTCCAGTAAACTAACACTAACCCGTTCACCTTCAATAACCTTCTATTTCTATTCATACAGATAGACTTTGAAACAAAAAATTATATAGGCTGTGCAACTGTGTGGTAGGTACCTTTTTAATTTGAAAATGATGCTAATTATACTCACAAATTCTAACAGGGTCTAAATAACAAAGAGAACAAAATACTGCAGATGCTAAAGAAAAGGACAAAATTTGTTTTTCAGGGAGTGATTATTTTTTGTTTTACATGTGCCCCTTTTCCATTTTCCATGAACTGATTCTTTAGATGATACAGTCACATCATACCTTCTCCTGCAAGGGCCAGTTTAGCTCAGTTGGCTGGGCATTGGCTATTGAATTAGTGTGATGTCGATAGCATGCGTTCAATTCCCCACACTAGCTGGGGTTAGCATGAAGGACTCTCCTTCTCAACCTCTCCCCTTGCCTGAAGTGTGGTGATCCTCGGGCAACATTTGTGCTGAGATATGGGGTATTTGAACTCAGAGGCAGAATTAGAAGAATTCAGCAAAATGTTCAATAATCATCACTACTCTACTGAACCAAAAGCTACAACATGCTAGGCAAACATTGATTTCTTATACATCATGTACAGTCGGTTCCACTATAATGTGTGTTTCTTCAACACAAATTGGTTTTACCGTGCTTGAAGAATTTAGACCTTTCTTGTGAATTTTCCTTTCTTGTATTGTCTATAATGTGATTCCGGCCGCATTAGATTAAATGGCGCAGCTAATGCGCAATTTTCTTATAACGCGAGATTGCACAAGAACGCATTATGTCAGAATAATTTGATATAAGACAACAGTCATAATTTAGTAACTTTATTTTTCAAGTAACTCATGCATATTTGACTGATGGTCCTAAAATACCTTCCATTTTTGAAATCTCAGCTCTCAGTTCATTTCCATCACAAAATCACAAAACTCAAAGGTCACATCCACGCAGTAATTATTCCAATTACCACATCTTGGATCTTAATCTCACATTTAAATAAACCACTCTCACAGTGTTCAATACAATAGCATCTACTAATTTTTCTCCAGTTCCTGATAATGTGCAGCCTTAAGCTACTTTATTTGTAAGTAATTTGTAATTTCAGTGATTTCAAGATTTTATTGGTTCATTGTTAGCTGAATGTTGCATTGTTGGCAGGTTTATTTCATTTTATTTGCAGCCTCCCATTTTTCCCTGTTCCTTGTTGTTCCCTCAGTCATCCACTGTCTCCTTACAAACCTTCTGTCTCCCTATCTTTATTGCAGCCTCCCTCTCTTTCTGTCTCCAATCTGCTTTGAAGATTTCCTCTCTTTTCCGTCCCTCTTGTGTCCTCCCATTTAACCACTGCAACCTCCCTATCACAAGCAGCCCCTTGTATCCTCTTTGTCACTCTATAATCTCCTTGCAGCCTCCCTCCCTACCAGCTCTTGGTTTTCCTTTCTCACCAGGCCATCTTCCAAGAATCTTCTCCCCTACAATTACTTGCAGAGTCCTTTGTCCCCCTCTCCCACACAATGGTCTCCCTTTAAGCCCATTCTGGACAGATGGAAGCCCCCACTAGCAGAAGGAATACTCAGAACTAGTGAAAGACACTGCCCTCCAAGACTCAGTTAAAGACACCAATTTAGCTTTGGAAAAAGTGGCCCCCACCCAAGCTGGCAAAAGGTGGCCCTTTTCCAATCCCCGCTTTAAGCAAAAGATTCCCAGTTCAAAGGTCAAGGCCCCAGGTAAAATGTGTCTCAAATTTTCCTGGTGACACGCGAGCTTTCCCTATTCCTGATAGGACTAATGGATGATCCTTGCATCAGGGACTCCATCTGTCTTGCCGCCATTTCTGATCGGTTCACTATTAAACCCATCAGCAACATACACAGGACAAAAGCAGTGACTGTAGAAGTAGCTCTTCCCTCGATTCAACCTACATTTGAATGCCATAACTTCAAAGATTATACTGACTGCTGTCAAGTGGTTCACTAATTCTAAGCCATTGGTGAAAGCAATATGATTTTCTTATTCATTCAAGGAATGTGGGTGTCACGGTATCAGTCAACATTTATTGACCATCTCTTATTGCCCAGAGAGTTCTTAAGAGACAACCATTTTGCTATAGTTCTGGAGTCATATGACAGGCCAGATCAAGTAGGGTTGCCAATTTCTTGTCCTAAAGGACATAAGTGAACCAGATGGGTATTTTTTACAACAAATAAAAAAACAGTGATTACACTAGACTAGCTTTTTATCCCAGATTTTTATCAAATTCAAATTTCATCTTCTGCCACCAGCCCAGAGTTAGGGATTATTAAATTGAAATCAATAAAATGTACCTGGTATTAAGAATCAACTGATGACCATGAAACCATTGTTGATTGTCAGAAAAACCCATCTGGTTCACTACTGTTTGTCAATGAAGGAAACATCCTCTCCTGATCTGGACTCTATGTGACTCCAGTCACAGCAATGTAGTTGACTCTCAATTATGCTCTGAAATGGCTGGACAAGTTATTCAGTTGTATCAATTGCTACAAAATCTCAAAGCAATTAGACCGGACAGATCAACTTGCATAAACCTTGGCATCAGAAAAGACAAAAGTAGAAACACCCCTATCAGCCCTACAAAATCCTCCTCACTAACATCTGAGGGTTAATGCAAAAATTGGGAGAGCTGTCTCACAGACTGGTCAAGCAACAGTCTAACATAGTCATACTCACGGAACCATACCTTACAGACACTGTCCCAGACATCAGCATCACCATCTCTGGATATGTCCTGTCCCACTGGCAGGACAGACTCAGCAGAGGTGGTGACACCATGGTATGCAGCCAAGAGAGAGTTGCCCTAAGAGTCCTTAACATCAACTCTGGATCCATGAAGTCTCATGTCTACAGGTTAAACAGGTTAAGCAAAGAAACCTCCTGCTGGTTACCACATACCATTCCTCTGTCAGCTGATGAATCAGTACTCCTCCTTGTTGAATGACACTTGAAGGAAGCATTGAGGATGACAAGGGCACAAAATGTGCTCTCGGTGGGGGATTTCACTGTGACTCAGCAGCAGTACTACTGATCATGCCGGTCAGGTTCTAAAGGATATGGCTGCTGGATCTGCAGCAGGTAGTGAATGAACTTATAAGATGGAAAAACATCTTTGGACTTCATCCTTACCAATTTGTTGCCTGCAGATGCATCTGTCAATGACAGTATTAGTAAGGGTGACCACCATACAGTCCTTGTGGAGACAAAATACTGCCTTCACAGATACCATGCTCCATTGTATTGTGTGGCCTATTGTCATGCTAAATGGGTGCTTCAAACAGATCTAGCAACTCAAATCTGGGTATCCATGAGATGCTGTGGGCCATCGACAGCAGCAGAATGTTACTCCAGCACAATCTGCAATCTCATGGCTCAGCATATCCCCCATTTCACCATTACCATCAAGGCAGGGGATCAACCGTGGTTCAATAGACAGTGCAGGAGAGCATGCCAGGAGCAGCACTAGGCATAACTGAAAATGAGGTGTCAACCTGGTGAAGGTACCTAATAGGACCACGTGCACATCAGACAGTAAGTGGCAGACAGCTAGCAATCCCACAAACAACAAATCTGATCTAAGCTCCGCAGTGTTGCCACATCCAATCATGAATGGTGGTGGACAATTAAACAACTCACTGGAAGAGGAGGCTCCACAAGTATCTCTATCCTCATTGATGGAAGAGACCAGCACATCAGTGCAAAAGATAAGGCTGAATCATTTGAGTGGATGATCTATCTCAGCCTCCTCCAGCGGTCCCAGAATTACAGATGCCAGTCTTCAGCCAATGCGATTCACTCCATGTGATATCAAAAAGCAGTAGGATACAATGGATACTGCAAAGGCTCTGGCTAGGGTACTGAAGACTTGTGCTCCTGAACTTGTCACTCCCCTAGCCAAGCTGTTCCAGTACAGTTGCAACACTGACATCTACCTGACAATGTGTAAAATTGCCCAGGTCTGTCAAGTACAAAAAAAAAGGGCAATTCCAATCCAACTAATTACTGCCCCATCAGTCTAATGTCGGTCATCAGTAAAGTGATGGAAGGTGTCATCAATGGTGCTATCAAGCAGCACCTGCTCAGCAATAGCTGCTCAGTGACACCCAGTTTGGGTTCCTCTAGGGTCACTCAGTTCCTGACCTCATTATAATTTTGGTTCAAACATGGACAAAAGCGCTGAACTCCAGAGGTGAGGTAAGATTGACATCCCTTGACATCAAGGCTGCATTCAACTGAGTGTGGCATCAAGGAGCCCTGGCAAAACTGGAATCATTGAGTATCCAGGGAAAATTTTCCATTGGTCATACCTGACACATAGGAAGATGGTTGTGATTCTTGGACGTTAGTCTTCTCAGATCCAGGACGTCTCTGACGGAGTTCCCCAGGGTGCTGTCCTCGCCCAAATGTCTTCAGCTGTTTCATCAATGACTTTCCCTCCATCATAAGGTCAGGAATGGGGATGTTCACCCATGATTGCACAATGTTCAGCATCATTCCCAACTTCTCACATACTAAATGTTCAAATGCAAGATCTGACAATATTCGGGCTTGAGCTGAAAAGTGGCGAATAGCATTCATGTCACACAAATGCCAGGCAATGGCCATCTCAAATAACAGACAATCTGAATACCACCACTAGACATTCAATGTTACCATCACTGAATCCCCTACTATCAACTTCCTGGGGGTCACCATTGACTAGAAACTTAGCTGGACTCTCCACATAATCACAGTAGCTACAAGAGCAGCTCAGAGGCTCAGAAAACCATGCCCTAAAACTCTCTTCATGACTCTCCAAATCCTGTGTATCTACAAGGCACAGTCAGGAGTGTGATGGAATACTCCCTTCTTGCCTGAATGAGTAGAGCTCCAACAACACTCACAAAACTTGACACCATCAAGGACAAAGCAGCCCACTTGATTGACACGAATCCACAAGCATCCATTCCCTCCACCACCGAAACTCAGTAGCAGCAGTGTGTAGTATTTAAAAGCTGCACTGCAAAAATTCAAAGATCCTCAAAGAGCACCTTCCAAACCCAGGACCACTTCCATCCAGAAGGACAAGGGCAGCAGATACATGGGAATACCACCACTTTTAAGTTCCCCTCCAAGCCATTCACAATCCTGACTTGGAAACATTGCTGTTCCTGCACTGGTTGCTGGATCAAAATCCTGGAATTCCCTCATTAAGGGAATTGTGGGTCACTCCACAACAGGTGGAATGCAGCGGTTCAGGTATGCAGCTCATGACAACCATTTCAAGGGCAACGCGCGACAGCTGAATGCTAGCCAGCCAGCAATACCTACATCCCACAAATAAATAAAATGACATGTTGTGAAATCATATAGTTGTACAGGCTAGTCTGTCTCAAATATCTGTCATAAAATGACAGAGATGAGGGAAGTGCATGTACTACTGCCAAGTTTGCACATAACGTAAACATAGGTGTGAAGGTAAGTGGTGACCGTGACACAGAGTTTGCAGAAGGCTAGAGACAGGTTAAGTGAGTTGGCAAAAACTTGGCAGATTGAGCACAATATAGAGAAATGTGAGGTTATGCACTTTGGCTTGAAAAATAGAGAAGCTGAATATTATTTGATCAGGGAAAGACTGCAGAAAGCTACAGAAAAAAGGGAGTTTGGAGTCATCATCCCATGAATCTCACATTTTTAGCAGGCAACAAGGAAGGTTGATTTTTTATTTCAAAGGAAACAGAGTATAAAATCGGCAGGTTTTGATGAACCAATACAAGGCATACGTCAAATCATGGTTGAAATACTCATAGAACACCTCTGGGTCCTTTATCAATGAAAAGATAGACTGGCATTGGAGACAGTCCAGAAAAGGTTCATTATGATACCAGGCATGATGGGACTGTCTTATGAAAAGAGATTGAGTAATTTGGGTCTGTACGCATTGAAATTTAGAAGAATGAGAGCTAACCTTATTAAACCATGCAATATTCTTAGCAAACTTGACAGGGTAGGTGTAGAAAGGTTGCTTACCTTGTGGGAGAGGGCATAATGTCAAATAAGTAGCCTCACATTTAAGACAGAGGAAAAGAGGAATTTCTTTTGTCAGAAGATTGTGAACCTATGGAAATCTTTACTGCAGAGAGCTGTTAAGGTTGGGTCATTAAGTAGATTCAACGCTGATAGAGGGCTTTAGGCAGTGAGGGAATCAACAGTTATGGGGGAAAGGCAGGAAAGTGGAATTGAGGTTTATCAGATCAGCTTATGATCTCACTGAATGTCAGAGCAGAACCAATGGATTTTATGACCTACCATCTTCTGTCCATGAGCCCTAGCAAAGTTAGAATGAATGGGAATCAAGAAGATAAATCTTCTTAGGTTGGAATGACTCCTCGCACAAAAGACGATTGTTGTGGTTGTTGGAGGCCTGTCATTTCAGCTCCAGGATATCTCTACAGGTGCTCCTCAGCTGCTTCATCAAAGACCTTCTCTTCATCTTAAGGTCAGAATATTTTCTGGTGATTGCACAGCAGGATTTGTGACTTCTTGATTCAGAAGCAGTCCATACCCAAAAACAGCACGACCTGGACAATATTCAGGCTTGTGCAAGTAACATTCACACTACACAATTGATATTTAATGACATTGCTATCACTGAATACCCCACAGAACTTAAGCAGAACTTAATCAAAACCTTCTAAAAAATCCAAGCAAAAAACCTCTTATCAACTCTACTAGTTACATCCTCAAAGGTTATTAGTAGATTTATCAAGCATGGTTTTCCTTCCATGAAACTATGTTGACTCTGCCCAATCAAGTCACTGTTTCCCAAGTGCTCTGCTTTAAATACATTACAATGGCCTCTTGCATTTTCTCCATTACCAATATTAGACTAACCAGTCACCAGTCACTGTCACTGAAGCTAACCTCTGGAACTACCTTCCCAACAATACCATTGGTGTCCCTCCATCACACGAAATTACAGCAATTCAAGATGGCAGCTCAACATTATCTTCTTGAAAGCAATTAGGGATGGGAATAAATACTAGCCTAGTTAGCAACACCACATCCTGTGAATAAAACTGTTGGTCTCACTAAAAGAAATGACACAATGGTTGGCGTGTGAGATGGGGAAATATAATCTCACTGGTATAATTCTGGGTTCTTTTCTGAGTGGGACAAAAGACGTCAATGGCATTTTAATCTGCACCCCGGGCTCTAATGGTGTAGTGGTTCTATCCCTACCTCTGAACCAAAAGGTTCAACTCCCACCTTCTCTACATGTGTGTAATAACATCTGAGCAGGTTGATTCATAAAATCCTGCTATAGGCTAACTTGGTAAAGCCATGATCTTAATTATACCCATGAGTTGAAATTAGCAGATTTCTGTCCAAAGACTGCACCTTGTAAAAATTGAAGCCATGGGTATTTTAACCTATGAATTTTACTTAAATGACGTTAATTAATTTCTCACCCAGTCTGCATGGTACAGAGGTCCCATACCAGAAATTACGTAAAATGTATAACACAGAAACCAGCCTTTCCATACAACTGAGTTACATCAGTGTTTATACTCACCACAAGCCTCCTCTCATTTTATTTCATCTCATGGATCTGCATATCCTTTTATTACACTCTCCGAGCACTTCCCATAAAGGCATCCATGTTATTCATCTCAACTACTCCAGGTGGAATCAAATTGCACCTTCTCATCATTTTTTGATCTTAGAAGATTTTCCAGAATTCCTTATTAGATTTATTAGTGACTGTCTTAGATTTATGGCCCCTATTTTTGAGTTACCACTCATTGTCAATATCTGAGAGTCTTAGAGTCATGCAGCACGGAAACAGACCCTTTGATCCAGCTAATCCACACTGACTATGTCCCTAAACCAAGCTAGTCCCATTTGCCTGAATTGGGGCCAATTCCCTCCAAACTTTTCCTATTCCTGTCCTTATCCAAATGTCTTTTAAATGTTGCAAATGTATCTGCATCCACCACTTTCTCTGACACATATAATCTGTATAAAAAAAGTTACCCTTCATGTCCTTTTTAAATCTTCCTCTTCTCACGTTAAACTATGCCCCTAGTTTTTAACTCCCCCATCTAGAGAAAAGACTCTTGATAATAACCTTATCTATGCCCATCATGATTTTATAAACCTCGATAAGGTCACCCTTCAACCTTCAATGAAAAATGTCTCAGCCTATCTTTATAACTCAAACATTCCATTCCAGGCAACATCCTGGTAAATGTTTCCTGAACCCTCACCAATTTAATAATATCCTTCCGATAACAGGATGATCAGAATTTCACACAGTACTCCATAAGAGGCCTCACCAATATCCTGTTTAACCTCAGCATGATGCCCCAACTCCTATGCTCAAAGATCTGAACAATGAAGGCAAGCATGCTAAATGCCTTCTTTATCACCCTGCCTACATGTGATGCAAATTTCAAAGAATTATGTACCTGAACCCTTGGTCTCTCTTTTCTATAACATTACCCAGGATTCTATTATTAGTTGTACAAGTTCTGCCTTTGTTGTTTTACCAAAATGCAAAACTTAACATTTATCTAAATTAAACTCCATCTGCCATTCCTCAGCCCATTAACCCAATTGATCAACATACCCTTGTAATCTTAGGTAACCCTCTTCATTGTCGACTATACCACCAACTTTGGTGTCATCTGCAAACTTACTAACCATGTCTCCTAAATTATCATCTAAATCATTTCCATTAATGACAAATAAAAGTAGACCCAGTACTGACCTCTGTGGAACACTGCTGGTCACAGGCCTCCAGTCTGAAAAACAACCTTTCACTACCACCCTCCATCGCTTACCTTCAAGCCAATGTTGTATCCAATTAGCAAGCTCACCCTGAATCCCACGTGATTTAATTTTACTCAGTACTCTATCATGTGGAACGTTGTCAGAGCCTTTACTAAAGTCCATGTAAATGTCTACCATTCTGCCCTCAATCTTTTTGTCACTTCCTCACAAACTCAATCGAGTTTGTGAGACACAGTTTCCCTCGCACAAAGCCATGTTGACTTTTTAATCAGTCATTGCTACTCTAAATGCATGTAAATACTATCTTTCAGTATCACCTCCAACAACCTTCCCATCACCAATGTCAGATTTATAGGTCCATATGTCTACTCTACCAAACCTCTTTATCAATTTAAAGGCCTCTGTTAGGTCACCCATCAACCCTCTCATTTCTAAAATGAGATATTCTACTTTTACCAAAGACAACAGTCAGGGCTGCTTTTTAACAAAGTGGCTGTGACTGTATAATGTTATCTTAATACATCTTTGGATTATCCGTTTAGATTTTGTGTTCAAGTCTTTGATGTTGGAGGTTTTATGAATATGACCACGAAGCCACAGCTTCACACAGGCCATGCTTGTCCTTAAGTTGTACTAGGCACCATTTCTTGATCAACAGGTCTCACAGACTTCTTTGCCAGTGTCATTCTGAAAGCAATTGCTGTGTTCATAAGATCATAGAATCATTAAGTGCAAAAAGAAGCCCTTTGACCCATTGAGTCTGCCCCAACAAACAGCTGCTCTAAATCTATAGTATCCAATCTCCCAGCACTTGGCCCAAAGCCTTGAATGTATGATATTTCAAGTGCCCATCCAAGTACTTTTAAAGGTTGTGAGGTTTCCCTCCTCTGCTATCCTGCCAGACACTACTTTATGGTGAATACAATTTTCCTGAATTTCCCTCTAACTTCCTTCCTTTCACTTTAAAACCATATCCCCTTGTTACTGGCACATCAACTGAGGGGAACAGCTGCTTTCCATCTGTCCTGTGCATGCCTCTCAACTTCATACATCTCAATCAGATCCCATCTGAGCCAGCACTTGTCCAGCCGCTCTTCATAACTAAACTGCTCCATCCGAGGCAACATCCTGGTGAAGCTCCACTACACCCCCTCAGGAGCAAACACGTCTTTCCTATAGTGTGGTGACTAGAACTGCACACAGTACATCAGCTGTGGCTGAACTAAAGTTCTGTTCACCTCCAACATAGCCTCCGCTTGTGTGATGTATGCCAAAAATGATAAAGTGGAGTTGGTATTTGCTCCTTGCTTGCTCACCCAACAAAGCACGGGGCACTTCACTATATAAACCAGTGAATAAAACATCTCAGTAATTATTGATTGAACTGAAAACTATTTTGTTTGTAATAAGTTGATCAACTGTAAGGAGTTCAGACTTGTAAATGCGTATTGGAACCAGTCTCAAGCAGCTTTTAAAAGTAAATTGGTTTAGTAAACCCACCCAATTATCCAATTTATAACTTGTGTGTGAATAACTGGATGTAAAACAATCTGACCTTTTGCTTCGGTGGTTCTGAACGGGGAATGTGGGTGTGTTATTTTTCGTTTACTTTCTCCAGCTTCACTTGGGCAGTAAAATCACTCTAAGAAATTAAACAGTTCTGGGGCTGTACAGTCTCCATATCCAGCTGCTCCACAAGTCTGGTGTTGATGAAGTAGGTGTAAAAACAGACCCACAGATTACCAACTCAAGCAGAAAGGAATGCTTGCCTCTTCACCGATAACACAGCAAAGGAAAAGTTCAAAACTAAATGTTGATGCCTTCAGTTTCAACTTTTAAGGAACAAAGTGACAGGGTGATAACATAATGTAAGAAATGCTTGATACGCATGAAGTGTGATGCCAAAAAAAATCTAACACTGCTCAATAATCACATGTCATCTTTTGTTCAATGACACACTCTTTAAAGCTTTCTTATCAGTTTTCTGCATACTGTGAATTCTTTCTATGGGCTTTCATTTGGCTTATGGTATATAAATCATCTCAGGGAACATAAGAACACATTAAGCAAGTCACAGTGCCAGAATTCTGAGTCTGCTGGTTTGGTGTTCTTTAATGAAGGGTGATGCGATTACAAGTGGAAGGAATGTAGGAGCTATCATTAGTGTGTCTGGTAATGGCAAACTCTGCAATTACTGATAAGCTGCTCTTTGAACTAACTATTAAAGGAAGACTGAAGCTGTGAATTTCTCAGCTTTTTGAAGTTAGGGCAAACATTTCACAAGTAGGAAAAGTACTCAAAGAAATCTATCTCAACAGTTCATATTCCACATCTTAAATTTGATTATCATTATAATATACCTACAATCTGAAGTCAGGGTGTGTAAACACAGTATATTCCACAACTTCTCTTCTCACCTGAAAGCACTGAGTCCTGTTGGAAAACAGTTCATGGATGATGACAGTTCCCAAAGATCCTAGTATTCACTGTCAGTAGCTGCCCCAATACCAATTTGAATGAGCTCAGAGAGGCGGTCACTTTTAATCCCTCACCCCACTCTTCAGCTCAGCGGGAACAATGCATGGGAAAGGTTAAAAATCAATCAAGCTCAGTGGCGTTTTATTTTACGTTGACTTTAGTTAGTTCAAAGAGTATTTCCCACTGTGGAAAGGTGAAGGCCTAAATTAAATCCAGAAGTCCTACTGCAATGATAAAATCAACAAAGCTTCAGCAAACTTTTGCGAAGTCCCAGGGACCCAAGCATTGTTGAACCTTGATTCCAGGGACAAAGAACCACTGCCTGAAAACCTGAAACGCTCAGGGTATGTACCATTACTGAGATATTGTAGAATTCGTTGAGAGCTAAGAGGAACAGGAAGTACTATTCTGACCACCAGAAAGAATCCTTAGGTTCCTGTGCTGTAACAATCCCAACACCATCGTCTTTTTTGCACTCACCCACCCTGTCTCTCCTAAACTTTCTAATACCGGGAACCATTTCTTTGGATGCCTGGTGGTGGCACCATCTGTCCTGAATCCTCTTCCCCCATCTGCCCAGCATCCATTAGGCAATTCCCTCATTTGGGAGACCAAATACGTAGGTAAGATTGCAGTTGGATATTTAAATCTAACAGGCCTTGCCTCCTGCTGAACATATGTGAGCACCTAGCCCATCATCTCTGCAACAAGTCCGCCATAACTTTAAAACTCCAGTCTGCCATTTAGCACTGCTGCTTCATGGCACCAGGGATCCAGGTTCGATTCCAGCCTCAGGCAACTGTGTGGAGTTTGCGCATTCTGTGTAGGTTTCCACCGGGTGCTCTGGCAGTCCAAAGATGTGTGGACTTGCTTGATTGGTCACATTTAATTGCCCCATAGTGTCCAGAGATGTGCAGGCTAGCTTCATTCCTGATGAAGTGCTTTTGCCCAAAACGTCGATTTTCCTGCCCCTCACATGCTGCCTGACCTGTTGTGCTTTTCCAGCACCACTCTAATCTAGATTAGCCATAGTAAATGCGAGATTACAGATATAGGGTGGGGAAGAGGGTCTGGGTGGGTGCTCTTCAGAGGGTCAGTGCAGACTCGATGGGCTAATGGCTTCTTTCTGCACTGTAGGAATTCTATGATTCTATGATTCTATTCACCGCAGTACCACAACCAACCCCTGATCTCATCCTTAAACAACATTCATATACCCACTTTCCCACAGGTGGCACAGAATGTTAATTCATTGTACGTCACACACTGGCAAGTTTCAACAGGAGAAGACATACCAGAATAATTATTTCATTTACTAATACCCCTCTGGAACAGAAATCCAGGTTATTTCCCCAACCTCAGCTCCCCTCAGCAACACCCAAACATTTCTCTTTACTGAAATTATGCTAATTCTTCAATCATACCATACTGGATTTCATGGTTTAGTTTCATGTTAGATAGAGGTTTGAACATGAGAGCTATGGAGAAAGATGTCAGGCTGTTTTTTTAAAACCAACATTTAACCGTACTAACTTGAATATCACTAAATAAAGAGACATGTTGTTGAAGCTTTTTGTTTTTATACACATCAGGACCAAATGCAAGAATGCCTAATTTCAAGTAAATTGTATCACAGCGAGAAAGAATGTCAATGTCTTATCCATTTAGGATCAACTTACCAGTTCCCTTTTCTCTTGTAATATAAACTGTGTGATTACTTTAAATCTGGTATTCTTGTATTTGTCCTGATGTAAAGTTATTATAGTCTTACCAGACCAGAGGGCTGCTCTGTTATTAGACGGATATGACTGATGGTGGTTAAACCTGAGGGTCACCATGCCTCAGGTGAGGGATGAGGTTGAGAAGGAGAGTCTTTCATGCCACCTCAGCTTGCATGGGAATTGAACAATTCAATTCTGCATCACAATCCAGCCATACAGCCAACAGAGCTAACTGACTGATTTAGTTAGTGTGTTGGATGAAAAACTTTAGCAACATGTCGATTTTTGAAGTGCAGCCATTGTTGTAAAGTTGGAAACATGGTACATCAGCCACATCCTTCAAACAGCAATATGATAAATGATCATGAATTCCATTTTATGATGTTAATTTGGCCTTAAATATCAACCAGGGGGGCGAGGAGAGCAGCCTTACTGTTCTTCAAAATATTGGAGTGGGATTTTTATGTCCACATGAGGGAAAACAGGATCTGAGGTAACCTTTCATATGAGAGACAACACCTTGAAAAAAAGCAATGCATGAAAACAATGCATGGAGCAGCACGGTGGCTCAGTGGTTAGCACTGCTGCCTCACAGCACGAGGGTCCCAGGTTCGATTCCAGCCTCGGATGACTGTCTGTGTGGAGTTTGCACATTCTCCCCATGTCTGCGTGGGTTTCCTCCAGGTGCACCAGTTTCCTCCCACAGTCCAAAGATATGCGGTTCAGGTGAACTGGCCATGCTAAATTGCCCGTAGTGTTAGGTGCATTAGTCAGAGGGAAATGGGTGGGTTACTCTTCAGAGGGTCGGTGTGGAGTTGTTGGGCTGAAGGGCCTGTTTCCACATTGTAGGACATCTAATCTAATCATTAAGACATAGGAGTGGAAGTAAGGCCATTTGGCCCATTAGCTAAGATATTACCTTGAACCTGCACTCACGCAAGCTGCTTACTTGTTGCCCATATTTGGTGACAAATATGTACGTGTTGTATACTTGTGATAGAGTGTACTATCTGAAGAAGTAGTACCTGTCTCCAATTGATTTTTGCCCTCGAGGTAACATGGTCACAAAACCATGGAAGATTATGAGTCATTTATCACTTGCTGCCACATTTTTGAAATTACTTCATGTGCATATCAGTTAACCTTTAAAATGGTAAAACATTTTTGAATTGCCCGCCACAGCATTGCTCCTGATTTCATTGTGCAGAAATAAATCATTGTAACTGTATTCTGTCAAATCAGGGTTGACTGCATGCTGAACCTACAAATCTGATTCTTGTGAGGTGAATTAATGACCAAGCCTGAATTGGAGGTCTTTTGTTAAATAAATGGAAATGTTGATGCTATGCGGGGGGTCAGACGGGAATGATTCAGACTTCATCAATGGTTCTCGAATGCATTGGAAAAACAGTGATTGAGAAAAGAGTATTGTCTTTCTTTTTGCTCCTGCTTTATATCTAATCAATCATAAAGAGTATTTTGGGAAAATTCTTGACAGCTGGAAGGCCAGACCGATTTCAACAACAGGGCAATGTAAACAGTTTTACATCTAATAATTTCGTCATCAAATGAAACTGTCTCCTGACATTTTTTCTTCAAATAAGCAGCAGTCCTGTCAAGTGACCAAAGTGAAATGGCAGGTTAATGATTCAGCTTTGACCTTCTCTTTAAACTGAGAACTGACAGATAGCTCGTATTTGAGTCTGGCTGAGAGGAAATAGCAGGTGAAGACGTGACAGTGACTGGCAGTCACACTGAGACAAGGAATAACAGCAACACAACATGAATTAATATGGCACCGTCAGTAGAATGAAACAGTCTAGGATCTTTTATACAGACACACAGCCTCAGAGTAAACAGAGAGCCCTTTGGAATTGAGATAAGGCAGAATTTCTTCAGCCAGAGCATTATGAATTCGTGGAATTCATTGCCACAGAGGGCCGTGGAGGCCAAATCATTGTGTGTACTTCAGACAGAGATAGATAGGTTTTCAATAAGTAAGGGCATTAAGGGTTATGGGGAGAAGGCAGGTAAATGGGGTTGAGTAACATATCAGAGTCAAGTGTGTAATGCTGGAAAAGCACAACAGTCAGGCACAACAGGAAAGGCTGATCAAAATTCCTGATGAAGGGCTTATGCCTGAAACGTCGATTCTCCTGTTCCTCGGATACTGCCTGACCTGCTGTGCTCTTCCAACACTGCACTCTCGACTCTGATCTCCAGCATCTGCAGTCCTCGCTTTCTGTTTGATTAACATATCAGACATGATTAAATGGTAGAGCAGACTAGATGGGCTAAATAGCCTAATTTTGCTCCTCTATCTTATGGTCTTAGACGTCCTGCTGAGCAAACCAATTCATAAAAGTAGATAATCGGGCAGATAACTAAAATATTGCTCAAAGAGAAAGGCTTTAGGCATTAATTTGGAGAGAGAGCAAGTTGGAGATATTAGGGCAGGGATTTGCCCGGACAAATGAAGGCCACCAATGACTAAGAGTTGAGAATGCTCAAGAGGTTAATATTGGCAAGTATCTTACGGAGATCTCACCCAGCTCTTAATGCTGGAAAAAGAAATCAGTGAACTACAGGTAAGTTGAAGCCACAAAGGGATCTGAAAACAAAGATAGGAATTTTAAAAACCGAACCACTGTTGGAAATATGAATTAACTGCATGAATATGTTAGCAATAATCAGCAGGCCAGGCAAGATCAGTGGAAAGGCAGAGTTAAAATGTCGGTCCTTTCATCAGGACATTAATCACAATCTCCTAGCCTCCTTGGTGATGAGCTGGAAGATGGTAAGACTGGAAAATGGCAGTGAAAAGATAGTATAGGTAGGGGGAGGAAGGGATGATAGGGAAAGCCTAAAGTCTGACTATCTCCAAGTCAATTTACAAGGGGCAGGAAAGTTGGAAGTGTGGACACCCATTGAAATACCTCCATTGAGGTGACACTGATCCAGCTCCCTCAGACCCAGCTGTCAGAGTGAACCAAACCCCTGACACTCCTGTTCATTTTTTCTTTTTTTTTAAATTTTCCCCAAACAACCGTCTAACTGAGGAAAATTAAAAAAAGAAAAAATGAACAGGAGTGTCAGGGGTTCTGTTCACTCTGACAGCTTGCTCTGAGGGACCTTGATCAGTGGTGAAGGAGGGGACTGACCTCTGAACTGCCTGGATCATACAGTCAGTGTGTTATAACTGCTGTTGTGCTTATTCCTTACCCCGGCACCCATGTTGTGTGAGATACAGGGAAAGACACAAGGTGTACAAACCTTTATTCAATTTCCACCACCAGGAAAGTGGCCAGTGACAAGCAGTTCCCTTCACATCAAAGAGCAATGCTGTGTGATCAAACAGTGAAGGGGAGGGCAGAGATTTAATCAAAAAAGAGTTGGATAGGGAAATAATACACTCCACTCCCTGTAGCGCCCACCTCTCCCTGAACAGCTCAAGGATGTTAGTGGACACCGTTTGCCTCTTCTCCAGAGACACCCGGGCTCGAACATAACCACAGAAGAGGGGCAGGCAGTCGGCCCTAACGACCCCCTCCATGGCCCTTTGCCTCGACCAGGTTATGGTCAGTTTAGCCAGGCCCAGGAGCAGACCCACGAGGAGGTCTTCTGTACGGGTGCACAAAGATCAGGACCGTGAGACTGAAGTGCAACCAAAAACAGAGAAGGAGGTTTTTAACAAAATCAAAAAAGGAGTGTGAGTGCCCACACCCAATATATACATGATGGTTCACAGACTCCACAGCACCACAGAACAAGCAGTTGGGCTGTACCTCTCGCTTTGTGGAGTCTTGTGTCCAGCATAGGTATTCCCGATGCCGTCTCACACTCCCCTCCCAGGTCCAGGAAGATCAGATTTAACCTGATGTGGAATCTTCTCCCCATTAGCAATGTTGGAGCTATCCTGCGTTTGTATAAAGTGTGGACCAATAATCAAACAGGAACAGGGACAGTTTGGTATCTAGCGAAGATGTAGGCTGTTTCTTTAAGCCTGCCTTCAAAGTTTGGACTGTTCTTTCTGCCAGACCATTGGACAATATGTGGCATGAAGCTGTCCTTGTATATGAAATACCATTCAATTTCAGGAAATACTCAAATTCTCTGCTGGTAAACAATGGCCAATAGCAACACTTCTGCAAGTCTGTGCGTTGCAAAGATGTGTGCAGTTTTTCTATCGTCATCATTGTGTTTGACGCATGAACTCTTTGCACATCCAGCCACTTTGTCGTCCTTAATCACTAAGAACATTGAGCCCATGAAATGACCAGCATAGTCAACATGTAGTGAGTCCAGTGTTTACCCAGCCATTCTCACGAATGTGAGGGAGTGGCTAGCAGTAATTCTTTAAAGGAGAAAGTGAGGACTGCAGATGCTGGAGATCAGAGCTGAAAATGTGTTGCTGGAAAAGCGCAGCAGGTCAGGCAGCATCCAAGGAGCAGAAGAATCGACATTTCGGGCATGAGCCCTTCTCCAGTAATTCTTTAAAGACTGGTCTGCAAATGCCAAAACAGCTGCACCAATCTCGACCTCCATTAGAACCAGCTGACTATTTAAACAGACGTTTATTTTGATTCGTTCTGATTTGGATGTTGTTAAGCAATTTAATTGTTCCAAACCAGCTGTAGGTGAACTTTCCAGGGTATGCACTTTCCTAGATACTGGAATATAAGCTCTCTTACGCAATTTAGATCAAGTGGAATTCTTTTACTCTCCCAAGTCAGCATACCGACAGCAACTACAATGGCTTACCAGCCAGAATACTGAAGAAAACTGTAATTATTTGTCTTAGGCTTGGCTATGTTTTGGGGTTTTGTTGTGGGCTGACCTAGAGTCCCTCTATTCAGGGTATGTCTGAGTGAGGTTACGTAATTGTCTTCACTCCAATTGCGTTCCCCAAGCTCAGTCGGATTTGCAGGTGTATCTACTTCCGTCAATACATGTGTGCTCCACTTGCCACATTTTCCAATGATAAAGCCATTGTAGTGTTTGAAATCCAGTTAGCCTTCAGCTATTGGGTGCTTTTTCATGGTTGCATCATTAATCCCACATACCAAACAATCTCTCAGCATCTCATTAAGGGTAGCCCAAAGTCTCATGTCTCTGCCAGTCATCTTACTCTAGTCAAAAATCCTGATAAGCCTCCCCTGGTTCTCAAATTGGCAAATTAAAGCCAATTGTGTCTCAGAATTAGAGGAGGCTTAGTGCCATAATATTCCTTAAGTAAATCTGTCAACTCTTGAAATGTTTTAGTATATTGTGCCTCAGGGAGTTGCCAGGTTTGGAGGATTTGAGCTATAGGGAGAGGCTGAACAGGCTGTGGCTGTTTTCCCTGGAGCGTCGAAGGCTGAGGCGTGACCTTATAGAGGTTTACAAAATTATGAGGGGCATGGATAGGATAAATAGACAAAGTCTTTTCCCTGGGGTCGGGGAGTCCAGGGAGGGCATAGGTTTAGGGTGAGAGGGGAAAGATATAAAAGAGACTTAAAGGGCAACTTTTTCACGCAGTAGGTGGTACGTGTATGGAATGAGCTGCCAGAGGAAGTGGTGGAGGCTGGTACAATTGCAACATTTAAAAGGCATTTGGATGGGTATATGAATAGGAAGAGTTTGGAGGGATATGGGCCGGATGCTGGCAGGTGGGACTAGATTGGGTTGGGATATCTGGTCGCATGGAAGGGTTGGACTGAAGGGTCTGTTTCCGTGCTGTACATCTCAATGACCCTATGGCTCTAAATGAAAAAGCTGTGGGTCCACACGCTGTCAGGAGAATTATTTGATGCTTTTCATCTGCCGCGGTGTCATTTTCCCAGAGAGAAATAAAACATTCTTTCCACATACTGGGCCCAGTCTTCAACAGCAGGATCGAAAGAGTCAAGCTTCCCAAATAATAGCATGATGCCAGAAATGCTTACCCCAAACCAAAGGTGACTCTTGTGAGTGAATTTCTTCAGGAGAATGCTTTTCTCTTATTGCCACTGAAATAACTCCACAGAGGCCAATATCCTTTCATCTTTTATTTACACATGGAGAGTCCGTGACACAGATCCAGCACCTTCAGAGCCAGCTCTCAGAATGAACAGGATGGCCTGTGTATGCCAAGGCTCCCTGATTGGACCAAGTGGACCAGATTAACAGCACCAATCAGGGAACTCATATTCTATGAGGTCCACCTGGCAAACCTTGTTACAGTCACTACACCCGCCAACACATCAATTGAGCAAAATTAGGCAGACAGAGGAACTGCGATTATCTGAACGAGATAGGCGGGGACTATTTCGTTCGGATAATTGATTATTCGGTTAATTGGTGAAATGCCTTTCCTCTGGGGCTCAGAGTTTTTAAAGTCTGCTCTCTGCTCAGGAGACAGCAGAAGCACACAGCACGCGAGCCCCTTCCCCCAACACCGCACCCTGCCTGCCCTCAGAACCCCGTCCAACCCTGCCCCCCTCCACCTCCAGCACAAAGCACGTGAACCCTATCCACCCCCGACCCTCTCTGGGGCAGCCGGACTGTACACCAACAAGACTGCTGCTGCTGTTGCAGCTGCCTTTGTGGGGTAAGTCTCCAAACAGCACACACACACACATCTTTTTCTTGCAACTTTTTGACAAGTTCCACTTTTGCCCTGTACACGACAATGTTTGAGAATTATCTGGGGAAGGGGGGTGGTTAGAGCACACCTCTCTGTAGAATTCCAGGGAAAGAGTGGGGAGAGAGAGAGGGCAGAGGTCAGACCTTTGTAGACAGTGCCTGTTTAATCACTGTAAACAAAAGATGCGATCACTGCAGGAAACACCTCTTTGATGTAATGTTTCTATCGGGACCTCGAGATCTCCTTCGGATAATCGGATTTTCGGATAATTGGTATTCGGATAATCGAGGTTCCTCTGTACTTGATTTTATTAGTCAAGGTTTAAAGCATAGAGTCCAGCAGCAGGTATGTTATGCTGGAACTCTATAAAATGTTGGCTATGCCATAACTAGACTGTTGTGTGCAGTCGTGGAATTCCCATGCTAGAAGGGATGTGATAGCACTCGAGATGATGCAGAATTGATTAATGAAAATGCTACCTGGGCTGGACAGCTTTAGTTGTAAAGAGATATTGGAGAGACTGAGGCTGTTATCCTGACAGGAAAGTTACAAATCACACTACACCAGGTTATGGTCCAACAGATTTATTTGATTTCATCAGGTAATCTAGGTTGGTTCGATATATCGTATCAGTTGCATGACATTATGATCCTTTGCTATAAATTCTGTGTCTTATTAGCTTGCTCCACACTTAACCTGATGAAGGAGCAGTGCTCTGAAAGCTTGTACTGCCAAATAAACCTGTTGGACTATAACCTGGCGTTGTGTGATCTTTAACTTTGTCCACCTCAGTCCAACAGCAGCATCTCCACGTCATCCTTAGAACAGAGGAGATTGAGAGGGGACATAATTGAGATCTATAAAATTATAGATCAGGTAGATAGGGTAGACAGGAAGAAACTTTTCCTCTTGGTTGAAAGATCAATGACTACGGATCATAGACAGGCTCATGACACCAGGTTATAGTCCAGAAAGTTTATTTGAAACACAGGCTTTGGAAATGTCGCTCCTTCATCAGGTGATTTCAAGTAAACTTATTGGACTATAACCTGGTGTCGTGTGACTTCTGACTTTGTCCACCCCAGTCCAACACCAGCACCTCCACATCTTAAGGATCATACATTCAGAGGAGAAGTCAGGAAAACGTTTTCACCAGAGGCTGATGGGAACCTAGAACTCGCTGCCTGTAATTGGGGTACAGGCAAAAACCCTCAGAACATTTACAAAGTATTGCGAAGTACACTTGCAATGCCAAGAGACACAAGGCTATGAGCCAAGAGCTGGAAAAGGGATGAGAATAGTTATGCGATTGTTTTTGACTGGTGGCAGTGTAGATGGGCTGAAGGGCTTTTTTTGTACTGTAGAGTTCTATAACTCTACTATACTAAAAGGGGGAGTTATTCCTGATGAAGGGCTTTTGCCCGAAACGTCTTCCAGCACCACTGATCCAGAATCTGGTTTCCAGCATCTGCAGTCATTGTTTTTACCTATACTAAAAGGGGCCAATTCAGGATTACTTCCCATCATTGTGGACATTTTGCCAACATTGGGAGAACCAACAGCTAGATGGTGAGGTGTAACTGTATTGCCAGGTGATACTGGCAAGTTGTCAGCAGATCCTGGGAGGGATGCCCTCATTTATGGGTACAATATTACCCACAGACGCTAGACTGTCCTTGTGGCAATGGTGCCACTGATGCACAGTGATAACATCCCACTCCCAAACAATTGCAGGGGCCTAGCTCCTGGCACCGGAATTCTCTAACCTCACTCTCTTACTTTCGAGAGTGTCTGATATGTGGCACCTTCTCTGTGCAGCACATACCCAGTAATGGCGGTCTCTAATGGTGGTCTCTAATGGTGGCACTAATGCATCTGCTCAGGACAGACTGCAGTCCTCAATGAAACAGGAGCCATAGTGTCAGTCTCTCAATTGGCCACTTCTGGCAATAAATCTCCCTGGGTCTTCTTAATAGCAAACCCCATTCCACTCAGCTGACTGAACCTGACAATTTGTCATTTGTAATTTGACAAGTAGTTGGTTAGTGGTTTTCTAAAGCTAAATCATATATTCAGACATCTCTTCAACACTCTCTCAGCCATCGGACCACCTTCTCCTTAACCCGCCTTTACTACTGGAATTTGAAAAAAAACTAGAGGATTTGTGTGTGTTTTACAGTGACAATTGGGAGAATGCCCATTCACAGCCCATGAATCAAATTCTAGTCACAGAAAGCACTGGTTACAAAGCTGCTCGGTTTTATAGCCAAGATTTCATCAGTGAGCTGACAGTTGATTATGCAGAGAAACAAGAATTCTCCCATTCTATTTCTTTTGTCAAAAGAATTTTGGGCACAGTCTCTAAATGTGACGCAAAACAGCCAGTTGCCTCTATTCAGATTCATAAAAGAGCTTCAGTACTTTGCATCTCCGTCCAGGTAAACTGATTGCAATCTGTGAGATTTCAGATAGGCCAGTCATGAAATTCAAACAGTAATTGTGGCAAGCTCTGTCAAAATGTCCAGTCCCCTATCAGCACTTCTGCCACAAAATAAACAAGCCACTCATTAAGAATTGTTCATGCATTATTTTCTGTGCATAATCATTTGGCCGCGGTAGTTTCCAGCTGCTTCTTTTCCTGAAAGCAGAATTTCCCTTGGACGTGCAAATTTTTGAAGAACAAAGGCCACCTTGCCCATCTGGCTCATGTTGCTGTTCAGGTCGATGTTCAGGACCATGTTCTTCTCATTTGTTGCTTGGCACGGAGCCTATATGCTTTGGTTCTATGTTGGAACAGGGAGAGACTAATTTCTTTTCAGAATGCTTGAACTAGATCCCCATTCACTCTGCCTGAAAAGTACAGCGGGTCTATTTTGCAGCATAGATACTCAAGACTGTTTTTTACTTAACTGAGAATCACAGCCTGAATTTTCCATTGGTCAGACAGTCGTGATTCCAGAGTAGATGGGATTTGCAAATGGGGACCTGCAGATTCTCCATCATAGCTCACTCAGAAGGGATTGCGTGGGAAGTTAAACTTTCTGCTGAGGAATTCCATTTGACCAGGAACATTCCAAAGTTCTCCATTTAGTTCAAAGGTCTTGGAGAGTTTCAATGAAATTAAGTCAGTAATTACTCAAGAAAAGTTACTCATTATTTAGTTGACCCCGTACTCAGATCACACACTCCCCACTCCGTTTGACCAAGATCCTGACATAAATCCCGTACCTGATCCTACTGTCCCCCACCTCCATCACTGAACCCAACCAAGCCAGACCTCACTCAAATCCAACTGGCCCTGACACAATACCCACCATGGGACTTGATCACCTTCTATTCGAACAGACCAGGCGTATATGACTTCAACGCTATAAAAAGTAGGTCATTCAGCCATTGAGTCTACTATGCCATTCATTGAGATCTTAGCTGATCCAAAAATCCTCAACTCAATTTTCCTGCCTTTTCTCCATAACTCTGGATTCCATTATTACCTTCACCAGACTGCATCCAATTCCCTATATAGGGGGCCCAAAACATTACAATTGTACTACACCTCATGCATTGGATAGTTTTGGCAAAACCTCCTTATGTTTTTACTCCATTCACTTTGAAATAAAGGCCTACATTCCATTCGACTTCCCTGCTACCTGCTAAATTTGGATACTAGCTTCTTGGGATTCATGGACAAATACTCCCAAATCCCTCTTCTCTGTAGCTTTCTGCAGTCTTTTTCCTTTGACATAATATTTAGCATCTATATTCTTCCTGCCAAAGTGTATGACCTCACATTTCCCCCACATTATATTCTATCTGCCAAGTTTTTGGACACTCGTTTGTCTGTATCCCTCTTTGAGTCTTCTGTATCACTTGCCTTCCCATCAATTTTTGTGTCAACCACAGACTTGGTAATAATACATTCAGTTCCTTCAGCCAAATCATTAAGGTATGTTGTAAATAATTGTGACACCGATGTTGAGCTCTGTGGCACTCCAGTAGTAACAGGTTGTCATCCTGAAAATGCACCCCTTATCCAACTCTCTGTCTGCTATGCATTAGTCAATCCTCTATCCATGTTAATATATCACTTCCAACTCCATGGGCGCTTATCTCATGAAGTAGTCTAATGTGCAGCACTTTATCAAATGTCTTCTGAAAATTTAAATATATTATATTCACTGTTTCCTATTTGATCTACTGTGCTTGTTATGTCTTCAAAAAATCTTAGTAAATCCATTAGGAATTATTTCTCCTTCATGATGACATGCTTACTCTGCTTGATCATATTTTGATTTCAAAATGCTCTGCTATTACATTCTTTATAATAGATACCAATGTTTTCCCAATAATAGACACTATGTTAACTGGCTAATAAATACCTGTATTTTGTGTCTCGTCCCTTTTTTAAATAAATGTCTTGTATTGGCAGTTTTCCAGTCCTCTGGGACTTTTCCAGAATCTAAGGATTTCTGGGAGATTACAACCAATGCACTCACTATCTCCATATCTACGTCCTTTAGTATCTTAGGACATATTCTGGGACTCCATGTTACACCCAGACCCAACCTCCCTCCCACCAGACTGGTCACAAGAACATTCCGTCTCTAAACCATCCTGTCAAACCCAACCTGACTCTACCCGTTCTATCACACTGATCACAAGCAATTCTGCCCCCTGCCACAAAATCCAATTTCTGCCATCCACCCTGACCTACCCTAAGCACTACATCACTAACCTTGTCAGCTTGCACTCTCACCTATCACACCTTTCACCTTACCCCCTTCCCAGTTGAAATCCTACAATCCAGGCCTTCCAGCTGACCCCCCTCCCCAAGACCCCCATTCTGGCACGGTACACTCTATCTATCTGGTATCTTACCCCTAGCACACTACGTGCTCCTCAGCTGGCACAGCTACTAACGTAGCTCCCCACTCTCAATTCATATTGTTATCTTACTGCTAGCACTTACCCACTCCCTAGCTTGTACCCTTTTCAGCTTACATCCTACTCACATGGCACCCTATTATCTCTACCTATCTGGTACCCTGCCTTGCATCAACTTAACACTGTACTTGCTTTCTGTCCTAATGCAGTTTTTTGACAGCAGCTGTTAATGTGGCTGTCAGGACCCTTAAATTTCTCAATACATCAGCTGCTGGCTGTAAAGAAGGGCCTTCCTCTGACAGTTCTGTGCCATGGTACTGTCAGAATGGAACTATCACTCTGCATTTCTGAGGGAAGGCTATGCAGAATCTCCTGTCAGAAACTCCCTTCTTTTGTACAAAACGGACCACTTAGAATATTCTGTTCCACATCACTTAAATTGGCCAAAGGCTCATGATATTAAAAAAAACATTTCTTCTCCTTGGACTGGTCTATTAGAAGGTCCTTTAGTTTCTCTTTACTGATTTAGGCTTGGGATTGTATATCTGGCCTTTTTCTGGCATTCTAAAACATTTTGAACCTTTCCATGCAGATAGAGCAAAGTCATCAGTTTCAGGTTCAAGAAAGAGAAATTCAACAGAGAAAGTCAGTTGCTTTGTGGCAGTGTGAGTAGACTATTATTCCTGAACCCAAGCCTAATGCTTTGGGGTTCAAGTATCACCAAGATACTTCGTAGAATTTAAAAATCTAGAATTGAAAGATAGTGTCATGGTTGCTATTATTGAGATTATTATCCAACCCCATTTGGTTGATTAATGTCTTTTCAGGAAGGAAATCTGCCACCATTACCTGATTTGATCGGGTATGATGATCCACATGTTGTTGACTCTTACTTGCAAAGCAAGTTGTTCAGCTTAAAGGCAACTAAAGATAGGTGTGAGATGATGCACTTAGGCAAGACAGAGAAGGCAAGGGCATATGTGATAAATGATAGGTTGCTGGAAAGCACCAAGGATCAGAATAACCTTGGTGTACGTGGCACCTGGTCTCTTAATGTAGGTAAAGTGGTTAAGAATTCATAAGGGATTCTTGCCTTTATTAGCCAATGCGTAAAGTTTAAGAACAAGAAGATTATGTTGGAATGGCATAAAAAGTTGGTTAGGCCCCAATTAGAATAGTATGTGTGCAGTTTTAAAATCCACATTGTAGAGTGCATGTGAGTGCACTGGAGAGGGTGTAGAAGAGATTCAGCAAGATTTGCCTCAGCTGTAGACTTTCAGTTCTCAAGAGAGATTGGATAATTTTTTTTTCCCTTGAAAAAGAGGAGACTGAGGGGATGTATATGATTGATATATGTAACATGTTGAGATGCATAGTCAATCAACATCCTAAGGGTTATCATTGATCAAAAACTGGATTGGACAAGCCATATAATTACAATGGCTATAACAGCAGGATAGAGGTTAGGAATTCTGCAGCAAGAAATTCAGCTCATGATTCCTTAAGTCTGTCCACCATTTACAATGCGCCAGTCAGAAAAGCGATGGAATGCTGCTCACTTGTCTGGATGAGTGCAATTCAAACAATATTCAAGAGCTTTACCACCATCAAGGACAAAGTAGCCCACTTGATTAACACCACACTTACAAACATTCACTCCCTGCACCACCAGTGCTCAGTAGCAGCAGGGTGTACCATCTACAAAATGCCCTGTAGAAATTCATGCAAGGATCATTAGACAGCATCTTCCAAACACATGACTACTGCCATCTAGAAGGACAAGGGCAATATGTATACCACCTGCAAGTTCCTCTCCAAACCATTCAACATCCTGAGTTGGAAATATATTGCCACTCATGTCGTGGGTCAAAATCCTGGAACATCCTCCCTAATAGTATTATAGGTCTACCTACACCAAATGGACTGCAGTGGTTTAAGAAGGCAGGTCAACACCACTTTGTCAAAGGCAGCTGGGGATGGGAAATAAATGCTGTCCCAGCCAGTGATGCACACATCCTGTAACTGAATTGGAAAAGCTGCTTATGACTCTAATTTTCTCCTAAATGCACTGTTCAAGAAAAGTGAGAAAAAACATTTCTCAGCACATATTAGCTTTCTGATTTTAAAAAATGTCATTTTGTCTAATGGATTATTATTGAACCTGAAAGGATAAAGTGCAGGAGGTCCTGGAATCTGTTGATCTGATGATCTAGCACGTGTGGTCAAGTGATGAATCATGCTGGTTGACTCTGAAGTCTTGTAGACAGAGCTTGCTCAGGAAATGCAATTTTAAGTTGTTATTTCAGCTGTTGTTTTGAAAAGAATATATAGGTTGTACCCTGAACTGATATTCTTTTCAGAAATGACAGAGATCAGCTGTGCAGTTTGTTCATAGCAACTGAGCCAGATCTCAGCTAGCTTTCTTCCAAACCCATTGGTTTTTATCAAGCTGTCACCCAATTTGGTTTCAACTGAAATCAAAACAAGCACATCTCCACGGTCAGTCACTGATTAGATTCTCTACAGTGTGGAAACAAGCCCTTCAGCCCAACCAGTCCACATCGACCCTTCGAAGAGTAAACCCACCCAGACCCATTTCCCTCTGACTAATGCACTTAACACTACGGGCAATTTGGCATGGCCAATTCACCTGACCTGCACATCTTTGGACTGTGGGATGAAGCCGGAACACCCAGAGGAACCGATGCAGGCACAGGGAAAATATGCAAACTCCACACAGAGGCCGAGGCATGGAATTGAACCTGGGACCCTTGTACTGTGAGGCAGCAGTGCTAACCACTGAGTCACCATGCCACCCCTGTTCTAAAACAGCCCCAACAGGGTCTACAGCAAAACAAGCAATTACCATCATGTGTTTTCTCGGATGACTTGTGAAAGGAAGAGTGCAACGTCCATTTTGAATTTTCAATAATTTGGTTACAATTGGCCCTCAAGCGAGGATACTAATTATTCTGATAACAAATGGTACAAAACAAAAGACTGTCATGCTCCCAGGTAAGCAGGAATTATATTCCCTTCTTTACTTTCAACCCCTCTCTGGGTTGATAGCAATGAGGCTAATTTACAAAAATTCCAACAAAATGATTTTATGTTTTAAAAGGAGGCAATTTATTCAGGCTTCCTTGAGTTAAATAAATAGTGAATTAGTGTTTAAAATACAAGAAAATACAAGAAAATGTGACTCATATATACACACACACACAAACAAAATGTAAATGAGAGGTGAATCCAGACAGTAAATGTTAGTCAAATACAAACCAGTCCTTGGCTTTTCTATGATGAATAGATTGTGAGGTTTTGCAGCCATTCATCAGGATGCTTCCAGAAGCATTGGCTTAGACAGCTTGGAGGTCCTTGGTTCTATAATTAGCTGAGTGGTGTTTTTCAGTTACTTTCAACTGTGTCATTGATGACTTTGCCTATCTTCAGCAATCAGAGATTTTTACCTGGAAAAACACAGCAGGTCTGGCTGCAGAGACCCTTCTTCAGAACTGGATCCATCAAGTTAACTCTGCTTTATTTCCACCAGATTCTGCCAGACCTGCTTTGTTCTTCCAGCAATTTATGTTTTGTTTCTGATTGTCAGCATCCGCAGTTATTTGATATTTTGATTTTACCTGCATGTACTAGGATGTCGAGTGAATTTTTCAGCTATGTTGTTTCACAGCACATTTTACTCTGGTTAAAACCCAAACTCAAGCTAATACACAATACTCTATCATTCAGAAACCAGGGGTTGCAAGTGGATTTTCATTCCCTCTTTTGTGTATTTCTGGGAGGGTCAAAAGGAAAGAAGTAGTCCTTCTTTCAAATCATCATGTCTGGAGTCTGAGACACTACCAACAAGAGCTTTTGTTTTGCTGAGATGTAGCATGGTAATTACTCCCTCAATGACTACCGCCCAGTGGTCCTAACTTCGGTGGTCATGAAGTGCTTTGAAAGGCTGGTCATGGCATTAATCAACTCCCCACTACTCTTCTCCCACTCCAATTTGCCTATCGGACCAACAGATCCATGTCAGATGCCATATCAGCTGCCCTTCACTCCCCCCCCGGAACAGTCATGTAAGAATGCTACTCATTGACTACAGTTCAGCCTTCAACACTATTATCCCCTTGAGCCTGATTACTAAACTTAGTGACCTCAGACTAAGCCCCACTCTCTGCAACTGGATTCTCAGTTTCACAATCAGTGAAGATTGGGGACAATATTTCATCCTCACTAACACTCAATACTGGCGCTTTCCATGGTGCATACTCAGCCCCTTACTGTACTCACTATATACCCATGACTGCATCACCAAATACCAGACTAATGCCATTTACAAGTTCGCTGATGACACCAACATAGTCGGTCAAATCTCAGATGGCAACGAAACAGACTACAGACGAAAGGTGGAAGACCTGGAAAAATAGTGCACTGAGAACAACCTAGCTCTCAATGCCAGCAAAGCCAAATAACTCATTATTGACTTACAGCTGGGTTTTACTCATGCCCCTCCACACATTAACAGAACAAAGGTGGAATGAGTGAAGAGTGTCAAGGTATTGGGAGTGGTCATCCACAACAAGCTTTCTTAGGCTCTTCATGTGGATGCACTGGTTACAAAAGCCCAACAATGTCTCTTCTTCCTCAGGCAGCTGAGGAAATTGGCATGATGGCGAATACCCTTGGGAATTTTTATAGATGCGCAATCGAGCTCATTCTGTCTGGATGTATCACTACCTGGTATGGCAACTGTACCATTCAAGATTGGAGACGTTTACAGAGATTGAACTCAGCCCGGACAATCACAAAAGCCAACCTTCCATCTGTAGAATCCATCTACCAGGCCCGCTGTCAAGGAAAGGCCACCAGCATTCTCAAAGAGCCATCCCACCCTAGCAATGTTTTTCTACAACCTCTACCATTGGTGAGAAGGTACAGAAGCCTGAACACATGCACCAGCCAGTTTCAAAACAGTTTCTACCCTATTGTTGTTAGAATACTGAATGGACTCACAAATTCTTAACATTCGCCTGTACCTGTGTTATTGTTTTTTGCCGTTTGCCTATTATTTACATATCTATGCTACTTAACTCTGTTATCTGCCTGCTGCTCACAAGACAAAACTTTTCACTGTGCCTTGGTAGCCCACAAACCCACCAAAACACTAAAATAGCAGTGAATGAAATTGAAAGACCCTATACAGACAACAAGCAAAGCTAATGTCATTTACAAAATATGTTGCAAGAACTGTAACAAACACTGCATTGGACAAACAAGCAGAAAATTAGCCACCAGGATACATGAACATCAACTAGCCACAAAAAGACATGACCCACTCACACTCATATCCTTACATACAGATGAGGAAGGACACCACTTCGACTGGGGCAACATACCCATCCTAGGACAAGCCAAGCAGCGACATGCACAAGAATTCCGAAAAGCATGTCATTCCAATCAGAACTCGATCAACAAACACATTGACTTGAATCCCATCCCTGAGAAAAAGAACAGGAAATGACATCACCACAGGTAATGACATCACCAACCCAAGGAAACCGAAACACATAAATAGAAAGCGGGGCATACAACCAGTACTTCATCCAGAGGCTCACTGATGATGTTGCCTAGTATGGTGACAAAACGTCTGAAAGCAAACCATCTAATTCAGCAAGCAAGCCTCCATCCAGAACCTCAACCTGAGCTACAAATCGTCTCAAAACTCACTAACTAAAAGTTAATATTCAGGTGCAGTATGTAATTAAGAAGGCTAATGGAATGCTATCCTTTATTATGAGAGGACTTGAAGATGAAAAATAAAGATTTCATGCTTCATTTATACAGACGTCAATTGGAAGGTATTTCAAACATTAGATGGAGTATTCATATCCTTGATTCAGTACAAATGCCGTTATAATATATATTTATGAAATGGATAAGGGAAATGAATATACTATTGCAAAGTCTTTGATTGATGCAAAAATAGGTGGGAAGACAAATGGGGAAGATGACAGTGAGAGTCAAATAGGTGAAATGAGCAGGAAAAAAATTGCCAGATAGAATAAATTGTGCGAAAATATGAGGTTGTGAATTTTGGCAGGATGAATGGATGACCTGAATGTTCCTTCAAAAGAGGACGACTGCAGAAAGCTGCAGCACAGAGGGATTTGATGTCCATGTTCATAAATCACAAAAAGCCTGCATTCAGATTTATCAGGTAATAGTGTAGACAGATAGACTACTGGCATTTATTTGTAAGAGAAAAAAATATAAAAATAAGGGTGTCTTACGAAAACAATGCAAGATCGTAATTACATTGCACCGAGAATACTGTGAGCAATTTTGTTTTCCCTATTTAAGAAAAAATACAGTGGTCTTGGAGACAGTTCAGACCAGGTTCACTAGGTTGATTCCATGATGTTGAATAGTAACTGGGACTTCCTGGAGCAGATGCTCAGTCTGTCAGGGAGTGGTCTTTGTTTGAATTGGACTATGTTTTCTTTAAAAAGAATCTGGCTACTGATGCTATAACAAGAGCATTAGAAAGCTTTCTGCTTAATCTCCCTTCTTAGCTCTTGGAATCTCAGAGAATAGATAACCAAGTAATTACTATTCGGAGATGCCGGTGTTGGACTGGGGTGTACAAAGTTAAAAATCACACAACACCAGGTTATAGTCCAACAGGTTTAATTGGAAGCACACTAGCTTTCGGAGCGACGCTCCTTCATCACCTGGTGTTGTGTGATTTTTAACCAAGTAATTACTGCCTTTGTTTGAATGAACCGAAAAGATGACCCTGATCAACACCTTCAGAAAATCAACCAAAAAAACCACCATCTCTACCTGTATAAGAGCACATTATGAAAACCATTAAAGTAATCTGACTAGTTTCATTATTTTCTTTTATTTATTCTTTTAACACTGTTGTTTGTCTGTCTGTCTGTCCTATTTTGTGAATGGGTCTGAGATTAAAGGTTTTTCGGTTTATACCATAGTCCAGTTAGATTACTTTGTTGTTTAATTTTGCTCTCTCAAAGACATTGCATTATTAAACAAATTGCTCAATCTTTTGTTTAAGGTACAACTGACGTTCAGAATTGATTATTCTGGGATTAGCTATTCAAAAAGCCTGGTTAGGGACCATTGGGTTCAACATTGATGGTCTTTGAGCATTTTAATTTTACTGTGCCATGAATATAGGGGTAGAAAGGTTCATTCAGTTCAGCTGTCTGCCTTCATTTTAAGGAGTCATAGAGTCATAGAGGTGTACAGCGTGGAAACAGACCCTTCGGTCCAACCCGTTCATGCCAACCAGATATCCCAACCCAATCTAGTCCCACCTGCCAGCATTTGGGCCATATCCCTCCAAACCCTTCCTATTCATATACCCATCCAGATGCCTCTTAAATGTTGCAATTGTACCAGCCTCCACTACTTCCTCTGGCAGCTCATTCCATACATGTATCACTCTCTGTGTGAAAACGTTGCCCCTTAGGTCTCTTTTATATCTTTCCCCTCTCACCCTAAACCTATGCCCTCTACTTCTGGACTCCCCCACCCCAGGGAAAAGACTTTGTCTATTTATCCTATCCATACCCTCATAATTTTGTAAACCTCTATAACCCCTCAGCCTCCGACGC
>NC_057719.1:22339230-22388997 GCF_004010195.1 Chiloscyllium plagiosum
TATACAGCCGCAACATGACCTCCCAACTCTTGTACTCAATACTCTGACCAATAAAGAAAAGCATACCAAATGCCTTCTTCACTATCCTATCTACCTGCAACTCCACTTTCAAGGAGCTATGAACCTGTACTCCAAGGTCTCTTTGTTCAGCAATACTCCCTAGGACCTATCATTAAGTGTATAAGACCTGCTAAGATATGCTTTCCCAAAATGTAGCACCTCGCATTTATCTGAATTAAACTCATCTGCCACTTCTCAACTCATTATCCCATCTGGTCAAGATCCTGTTGCAATCTGAGGTAATCCTCTTCGCTGTCCACCACACCTCCAATTTTGGTGTTATCTGCACACTTACTAACTGTACCTCTTATGCTCGCATCCAAATCATTTATGTAAATGACAAAAAGTAGAGGACCCAGCAACGATCCTTGTGGCACTCCAGTGGTCACAGACCTCCAGTCTGAAAGAGAATCCTCCACCACCACCCTCTGTCCCCTATCTTTGAGCCAGTTCTGTATCCAAATGACTAGTTCTCCCTGTATTCTGTGAGATCTAACTTTGCTAACCAGTCTGCCATGGGGAACCTGTCGAACGCCTTACTGATCTCCATATAGATCAAATCTATAGATCACTCTGCCCTCATCAATCCTCATTGTTACATCTTCAAAAAATTTGTGAGATATGATTTCCTACGCACAAAGCCATGTTGACTATCCCTAATCAGTCCTTGCCTTTCCAAATACATGTACATCCTGTCCCTCCAACAACTTGACCACCACTGACGTCAGGCTCACTGGTCTATAATTCCCTGGCTTGTCCTTACCACCTTTCTTAAACAGTCACACCACGTTAGCCAACCTCCAGTTTTCCAGTACCTCACCTGTGACTATTGATGATACAAATATCTCAGCAAGGGGCCCAACAATCACTTCTCTAGCTTCCCACAGAGTTCTAGGGTACACCTGATCAGGTCCTGGGGATTTATCCACCTTTATGTGTTTCAAGACATCCAGCACTTCCTCCTCTGTAATATGGACATTTTGCAAGGTGTCACCATCTATGTCCCTACATTCTATCTCTTCCATATTTGTGACAGCAGGGAGGGATTTTCTTATGAGGACAGATTGAGTAGATTGGGACTGCACTCATTGGTGTTCAGAAGAAAGAGAGGCAACTTTATTAAAACATTGGTGACTCCCCTGCCACAGGAACCCATATCCTCCAATGCAGTACCATCTCCCCCGCGACACTCCGAAGTTGTAAGAATGAGGCTCAGGAGATAAGGTTGGGAGATGAAGTCATAGTTCAATGACTTATATGGGAAACTGTGGGTTCAATACCGATGGGCTCATCAGAAAGCTCAGTACTGAGAGGTGATTGTGGCCAGGAAAAGAATATGCAATTTCAAGAGTGCTTTAATTATCAGGCTCAGCTCACTGCCCACTGTATCAATGCCAACGTACATTGCATTCATGCTCATGTAACCTGTAAATGCAGAGTGGAAATGGAAATTGTCTCAAATTCAACCAGCAAGAATGGAGTAAGTATTTTCATTTGCTGTCAGGGCATAAGCATTCTACCTGTGAGTGATGTGAGACCCTTGAATGGGAAATTGTATTATTGATGTATTTACACAGAACAGATTAAATGCATTTATAATCATAGTATCCTACATGTGAAGTGCAGGCAGTATCCAACTATGTGGAATGTAAATCCTGGCAGATTGGAGATGGTCATTGCTGTGCAGCAGAAGTTATCACAGACGGTCTTAAAAATGCCACCTGCAGACCACAATTCACAAAAACAATCAAAGGATTCATAACCTGCAGATGCCTCTCACCTTGAACTGTAAGTATTCACTACTATGCTCTTAATATATTACGTTAATTTTTGGGTTATCTACAAATTTGAGTAATAGGTGTCAGTAAACATACAGCACTTACAATCTTCTGCTGTCTTTGCACTTCATTGCTTGTGTTGCATTCATCAGAATAAGGTATCTATGTCAGAGATCCATGTCGAGACATTCCATGGCACTCCTAATCAGAATTCACTATGTCCCACGGTATAATGCCTCACAGCGCCAGAGACCCGGGTTCAATTCCCGCCTCAGGCGACTGACTGTGTGGAGTTTGCACATTCTCCCCGTGTCTGCGTGGGTTTCCTCCGGGTGCTCCGGTTTCCTCCCACAGTCCAAAAAATGTGCAGGTTAGGTGAATTGGCCACGCTAAATTGCCCGTAGTGTTAGATGCAAGGGTAAATGTAGGGGAATGGGTATGGGTGGGTTGCGCTTCGGCGGGTCGGTGTGGACTTGTTGGGCCGAAGGGCCTGTTTCCACACTGTAAGTAATCTAATCTAATCTAATGCACAATGCTAAACCTTCATTTATAAGTGATGTTAATGCAGACTGTACTGTTTCTGATATTTATCACATAGTTTCATTGGAAGCATAGCACAGCAGCATTTACTATCACTGTTACTCTGATGTAGAGAAATTGGAGAGCAACAGGTGTGTCAACAAGCCCAGGACCAGCAGCAACATCCAATGGATGCCAAAGAGTGGTACCCTCAATATGCGCAATAGGTACAGGAGGCCCAGACTCTGTCATCCTAAATGATATTTTCTCCAGATTAGAGAGGTGCCATGTGACCTATAGTCTGAAGACATTCCAGGACATCATCACAGAACTATGCCAGCTGCTGGTTGATGGAATTATCTAATACAACCCCGGGTGGCCTTCCTGTTCAATGCAGTACATGTCCACTCTATGTTTGAAAGCCAAGTTTTGATCATGAGTCAAAGTCTCCGTAGCAACCTCCAACGGATTCTTTGGTCCTCCACAGGCCAAACCTCATGTCTGTTATTTCCAAGATCTACATCATGCAGAAGTGGCTATCCTATCCCAATGGCTATCAAGCTGATGGCTGCACTAACCTTGAAACCACTGGTTGTTTCAAAGGATCTACTGGGGTCATGTGTGGTATCCCACAACCCTTGATACACAAATGTGTTAATGTTGTTGCCAATTTAAATCGTGTAAAATCATGTTGCTTCTTCTCATTTCCCCGTGATGAGATTAATGCTGCAGCCCAGGCAGAACTATGTAGCTGGCTTCCCTCAGATTTAGGGCACTATAGACTAAACACATGTCATGGTGAGAGTGCCATGTCACAATGTGGCTGACTTCCATTCCATCAATGTATAAGTCATCTATAATCATCAGTACCACATCTTAAAGTACAGGCCAGCAACCCTAGGAGATACCATAATACTTATATCCTTGAGAACTCTCATGTTCCTGCTCTGTTCCGTGAGCTGGATACCTGACAAGATGGTTAGTAGGAGATGAAGACAGCCCCCTGTAACCATGGCTGATGATTGTGTTACACAACCCATGTGTTTAAGGGTGACCATTAATACAAAACAACCCATTCTTCGACCAGGACCATTGCGAAGTAGATGATAGGCTTCCGAGATAAGGTTTCAATGTTTGAGTCAGTTTTGAGCAGATTCTTGTGGTACAGTCCACATAGAATTTACAGTATAATCGTCGCATGCTCTGTTCTGCACAACTGGAGCGGGCAAAGAGGGAATGTGATGGTTACTGACCAGCTGGGAGAGAAGGAGTCAGTTTTCTGAGGAGGAAGCCGAAGACATTGAGGAGAAGAAACATCACCTTCAGCAAGATAGAATGGTTCAGCACTGGGCACAGCAAGCCAGACAGAATTGAATTGATACCATTTCCAATAGATGTACATTGCAAAGTAATTTACTGAAAATAAGTTGCAGCTTGAAAGATAAATGATAATTGTCTGTTCCCAGTAGCATATGCTACTTTTATTAGCTTTGTTTTCTTTTTTTCTACTACTGAATAATAGTGAAAATTAGAAGATGTTAGGCATTGGGGAGAAGTAGCAATCCCTTCAACAGAGTTCTAAGATGGGATGCTGATGACATCTGTAAGTCCTTTCCTAACTATTTATGAAGAAGTGTCAGCTATGCCACTGATGAAGTGCCCTGAGAAGTGTTTCTTCTTGATGTTCCCTCCCACTAATTGCCCAGTGAAGGGTAGCTCCTGGCTGGCTCAGCCTGACCCAGTTGGGCTTTAAAAATGACACCAGAGGCAGGAACTCAGGAGGTCCTGGCAGTGGTGCATACCTCTGTTCTGCCTAGAAGGAAGATAAAACAAGCAGGGCATCAAGGAGGTGTAGCATATAGCCAGTGAGGTGAGTTTTAGAAAATAGCAGAAGAAGCCTGGATCATAAAACCCTCCATGCAACTGTCAGATTTGACATTTCGCCCATTTCTGGTCAATTCAGCTCTGTGCCTCAGAAGGTGATTGAAGGGAAGGGTCATGGAATATATTTAATGCTGAGGCAAATGGATTTTTGTTAGGCATAAGATTTAAATGCTATCGGCATTTGATGGGAATGTGGTTTTCAAAACACAATCAGCCGTAAACATATTGAATTGTGGAACAGACTTGAGGTCCCAAAAAAACCTTATTCTACTCCTAATCTGTATAACTGTGTGATTGTAAATGTCTTAATGACTCATTCTTTGACTTAGTGTCCAATGTTGTTTGATAACACTCCTATAAATCATCTCAGAATGTTTTATACGTTAGAGGTGTTGATGTATGCTGTAATGTAGGTAACTACATATTATTTACCAGAAACTGGGATAAAACCTGCAAATTTATGTTTCCAAAGTACTTTCAGAGCTTCCAGAGAATATAGAACTGAATTTTATATTTTTGGAATACGTTTGAACTCAGGTCCCTGAGGACTATGTGATAGCCCATTGTGCCACAGGATCCATTTACCCTAAAGATGGATTACTCAAAGTCATGTTAGATTTACTACTTTTAGCTCAAAAGTCATTTTTCTCACATTGTTCATTTGTCTGCTCATGCATTAAGTAGTTGCTTTCCTCCAGTTTATTTATTAAAATTGCACCATTTGATGTCAGTCATAAACATTTGTACAACACTCCATTGCTTCCTAAGTTGACAAAAGTGTTAAATTTTAAAACAGTTTGCAAATTAACTTTGTTTGCCGTTTGAACAATGTATGAATGCATTAAGTTCAATGCTAGCCATTGGGTGGCATGATGCCTCAGTGGTTAGCACTGCTGTCTCACAGCGCCAGGCACCTGGGTTCAATTCCCACCTCAGGTGACTGTCTGTGTGGAGTTTGCACATTCTCCCTGTGTCTGCGTGGGTTTCCTCCCACAATCTGAAGATGTGCAGGCCAGGTGAATTGGCCATGATAAATTGCCCATCATGTTAGGTGAGGACTGGAGATGAGAGTCTAGACTAGACCAGTGCTGGAAAAGCACAGCAGGTCAGGCAGCATCCGAGGAGCAGGAAAATCGACGGTTGGGGCAAAAGCCCTTCATCAGGAAGCAGAGCTCTGATAAAGGGCTTTTGCCCGAAACGTCGATTTTCTTGCTCCTCGGATGCTGCCTGACCTGCTGTGCTTTTCCAGCACCGCTCTAATCTAGACCCTGTCAGGGGCATTTAGTCAGGGGGAAATGGGTCTGGGTAGGTTACTCTTCGGAGGATCAATGTGTTAATGTTGGGCCGAAGGGCCTGTTTCCACACTGTAGGGAATCTAATCTAATCTAATCATAACTGCTTTACAGTTTGAACAAGGTATCAGATTAGATTCCCCACAGTATGGAAACAGGCCCTTCATCCCAACAAGTCCATACTGACCCTCTGAAGAGCAACCCACCCTCCTCTAACTAATGCATCTAACACTATGGACAATTTAGCACGGCCAATTCACCTGACCTGCACATCTTTGGATTGTAGGAAGAAACCGGAGCAACCAGAGGAAAACCATGCAGACACGGGAGAATATGCAAACTCCACATAGACAGTCGCCTGAGGTTGGAATCAAACCTGTGACCCTGGTGCTGTGAGGCAGCAGTGCTAACCACTGAGCCAATGTGCAGCCCCATAGCTTGATGTGAAAGTGAACAGAATGGTTTCAGCTGATGGAGTGTAAATAGTTATGATCCTGATGGACATTTAAGCGCAGGAAAGGAAATAACTAGCAAAAGCACCCTTCACAGCATAGGCACCATTCCAAACATCTGGCACCATCCAAGAGGGTGGCCAGTGCCAAGCCAGAGACTTCACATCAGCTTTTTTCAACATAGAGGGACATCGGCCAGGAGCAGGCAGGAGGGACTAGTTTAGTTTGGGATTATGTTCGCACAGATTGATTGGGTCAAAAGGTCTGTTTCTGTGCTGTTTGACTCTATGACTCTATATATACACCAATGAACTGTAAGCTACAAAGTCATGGCTCTAACATAAGTTGATGACTAAGTACTGGCTTTCTGTCGAGAACAATACAGCTCCAGTGACTTCCTGTGCTAGCACATATCGAGCTTCTTGTTGTCCACGGTATAAATATCCTTCTCTACCCCTGGATGACAGTGAACAAAGCACTTCCATCGACATAGCCTCACAAAAACAAAAACAAGCAACCACATAATTAATTACTGGAACACACTTCTGCAAACTGATGACAATCTCTTCTCTGGATCGGGCACCTCCCATTGGAAACATTGCAAACTGCAACCTAGGAACCAGGTGATCCCCCAGGGTTTGACCTTCATGAAAGTTTGTAATCAACCAGGAAGTACAAAATCAAGAAGTGAGGCTATCATCAGTTTGTACGCTGTGCACTTCAACCCAGTATGGGGCTACAAGATATTAAATAAATGTGTCCTCAACTGTGTGAGGACAGTCCAAGGTAGATGTGGCCTCTTGCTCCACAAGGTGAGCATGAGGATAAGCTCAAATTGTGACTGTAGCTATTCAAGTCAGATCATCGCCCATTTATTGAACTTTAAACCCTCCCAAGTGATCCATCTCTCGTGGCTGCAGGACCACTGCTAATATTTAAACAGATGATTCCAACTCACTACTGTCATGTGTGAACAATGACATTTTGCTTACATTAACTTTGGCAAGATGATTAATCAATCCCAAAAGTATTATTGTGCTGAATTAATCTGCTATAATTTAGCAGTCCTTTGCTTTGAGGACATTTCCCAGCAGCATGCTATATCAGAAATACTCAGTAGCTGAGGGATTTTAAATGTGGGTTGGGACAACTCTAACAACAAAACAACAGTTTTGTTTATTTATTGTCTACAACATAGAGAAAACATTCCGAAGCACTCCACAGAGATATGAGGAAGAATTAGATGCCAGCTGCAAAAAAGTAGATAGAAGGGCTGTAACTATAATATTGTCACTAATAAATTCAGTCTGGAGTTCAGAAGGAAGATCTCTATTGAAAAGAATGGTGCAAATATGGAATTGATTATCACAAAGCATAGTCAAGGTGAACATTTAAAGGGACACTAGATACGCTTATGAGGGAGACAGAAATAAAATGTCATGCTACTAGAGTTAAGGGAAGTCACTGGGAGGATACTCAAACAGAGTATTCATGCCAGCACAGTGCAACTCGGCTAAATAATTTGTTTCAGCAGCATGCATTCTACATAATTCTACACATTATTAAGAAAGGTGACCAAAAGCTTGAGTTAAGATGTGAATTTTTAAGTGTCTTAAAGCAGGAAATTATGTGGGAGGCAGAGAGGTTAGGGAGCCAGATTTTGAGTGTGGGGCCACAGTCTCTCAGTTACATAGCAGATAAAACATCTGCAGGAACCCTCTGACCATTCTGCCATTTACACCAATTTTCAGACAAAGTCACCATGTTTTAAATAACTTAAAGTAGGACATCTTGAATTTGCAACCAACAATAAAGGTGTTATGATTCTTAATAATCAAAAGTTATACAGTGGAGTTTCCGAATGGGGACATGCCTTGGCCTACTTATCTTCGCTGGTTTACATGTAAAATCCTTTTACATGATTAGTCAGATTCCTTCAGAGTGCAGTGCATGGATACTACCAATGAAACACTTGAAATTGCCTGCACAGTGAATTCGTGTTTAAATACTTAATGTATTAATTTTGAATATTATCGACCATTTAAACAGAGTTGTCAACCTATCATTTTAAATTAATTAGCTAACACCCCCACTAACATATCAGGTATAGAAATTATGTATGAAGATATAAATATTGATGCCCTAAAGCTTGGGCAGCATACTTTCAAGACCAAAGAGTTTGCACTTGAGGTTTTGCCAAATCTAAAATAGCACCCTTGTGGGTTATAGATAGACACTACTATCATGAAAGCTCAACAGGCGTTTCCTTTCTGTCAAAGTAATAGAACATTGCCTGTTTCCTATTTAAGTTATTTTACAATAAATTTGGTGATTCTGGGATCGCTGTCTTTCTTATGCATCCATGCCTGCCAGTTCTCTGTAAATTAATGGAATGATAAGATGGCTAGAATCGTTCATATGCTTTACTGACGTTTGAGGGATTTGGCTTTAGCCTGTCAGAATCACTTCACTGAATATATTTTTTAATCAAATGGCTCTTTTTTTCTCTCTCTCAGCTGTCCATGAAAACAGCAACTGAGATGTGCAATAACATTATGTTCAGCTCCCAGAGGAATGTGTTAGAGCACTTTTCTTCATTCTTTTTTGGAATGTGAGTATTCCTGCTCATCCCTAAGTGTCCTTTTCTGATGAAAGGTTTTTGCCTGAAACAAGGAGAAAGTGAGGACTGCAGATGCTGGAGATCAGAGCTGAAAAATATGGTGCTGGAAAAGCGTAGCAGGTCAGGCAGCATCCAAGGAGCAGGAGAATCGGCATTTCGGGCATAAGCCCTTCTTCAGGAAATCCCCATTTCCTGGAGAAGGGCTTATGGCCGAAACGTTGATTCTCCTGCTCCTTGGATGTTTCCTGACCTGCTGCGCTTTTCCAGCACCACATTTTTCAGTTTTTGCCTGAAACATCAATTTTCCTGTTCCTCGGAAGCTGCCTGACCTGCTGTGCTTTTCCAGCACCACTCTAATCTTGACTCTAATCTCTAGCATCTGCAGTACCCAATTCCATCCAAGTGCCCTTGAACTGAGTTATTGAAAAAAAAAATCAGAGGGGCTCTAGGAGCCAGCAACATTGTTATGGGTTGAGATTACAGACATTGGCCAGATCAGGTGAGGCTGGCAGATTTCCCTCCTTAAAAGACATTAGTGAACAGGATGGGTACAGGAGGAAAGTTTAGGAGTGATTGAATTTACAGTTGAAGGGAAGGCTGTTTAGGAAGATAATGGAGGCAGCGAGGCAAGAAAAATGGTGGTGCAATCAATATTATGGAACACCAACACCAACCATAGGGTGGCGCGATGGTTCAGTGGTTAACACTGCTGTCTCACAGCGCAAGCTACATGGATATGATTCCACCCTCAGGTGACTGTCTGTGTGGAGTTCACACATTCTCCCCATGCCTACATGGGTTTCCTCTGGATGCTCTGGTTTCCTCCCACAGTCCAAAGATAGGTGGACTGGCCATGTAAAATTGCCCATAGTATCCAGGGATGTGCCGACCAGGTGAATTAACCATGCAGAATGCAGGATGATAACGTTAGGGTAGTGGAGTGAGTCTGGATGGGAGGAATTTGATGATTTTATCATATGCTGGTAGGATTTTGCCAACTGCCATGTTCATTTAGCTGTGAATTGCTCTTTTGAAAAGTTATCAACATCAGTTTAAATTTTTCAGCGCACACTTGGCTTCAATGCATTTTATGGGAGATTGTTTTAGGTGATTGAACTGTGTGTGGGGTAAAGAGTTAACTCCTCATTCAATCCAAGAATAATTGTTGATCAGTTTCATTAGGAGCTCTGTCGTGATGATGCCACCATGTGCTAGAACCTAAACTCGAGTGTGACAGTTCTTAGAAAATCTTCAGAGATGAATCAGAGAATCTCTTGCTGATATGCAGTATTTGTGGGCAGAAGGATGCCACTACCATTCCTCATTCCCTGACTGGATCTAGTCATCTATTTAGTTTACAGTGGTAGGGGAACAACTGTTAGTGAGTCTTAAAAAGAAGCTCTTGTCTTCACAAGATTGCAGATTCACCAAATTGTTATGGTGCGAAAGGAAGCCATTCGGCCCATGGCCTCTCCACTGAAAACATATTTTATTGTTTGATTGCAATCAAGTGGAAATTACATTAGTCAGAAAGACTTTATAGAGTCAAAAAGTCATCGAGTCATGGAGTTGTATGGTACAGAAGAAGACACTTCGGTCCAACTTGTCCATGCTGACCAGATATTCTAAATTAATCCAGTCCCATTTGCCAGCATATGGCCCATATTCCTCTGAACCCTACCTATTTATATACCCATCCAGATGTCTTTTAAATATTGTAATTGTACCCAGTCTCCACCACTTCCTCTGGCAGCTCATTCCATGCATACACCGCCCTCTGCATGAAAAAGTTACCCTTCAGGTCCTTTTTACATCTTGCCCCACTCACTTTAAACCTGTGCCCTCTATTTTTTGACTCCCCTAACCCGGGAAAAAGACATTAGCTATTCACCCAATCTATGTCCCTCAGGATTTTATAAAACTCTAAAAGGTCACCCCTCATCCTCTGATGCTCCAGGGAAAATAGCCCCAGCCTATTCAGCCTCTCCCTATAGCTCAATCCCTCCAACCCTTTCAACATCCTTGTAAATCTTTTCTGAGCTCTGTCAAGTTTAACAACATTTATCAGAAGACTAGAATTGAACGCAGTATTCCAAAAGTGGCCTCCAATATCTTGTACAGCCACGACATGACCTCCCAACTCCTATACTCAATGCACTAACCAATAAAGGCAAGTGTACCAAATGTTTTCTTCACTATCTTATCTTGACTCCTCCTTTAAGGGACAATGTTACAAAGAAAATGAGGGGAGCTGTATATAGATTTGTATTCCAAAAGTGGCCTCCAATATCCTGTACAGCCATGACATGACCTCCCAACTCCTATACTCAATGCACTGACCAATAAAGGCAAGTGTACCAAATGTTTTCTTCACTATCTTATCTTGACTCCTCCTTTAAGGGACAATGTTACAAAGAAAATGAGGGGAGCTGTATATAGATTTGTCATCCATGACCTTCTAAGATGTTCTGCCTTATCTCCACCCAAGCCAATATGACATTATAGATTAGATTACTTACAGTGTGGAAACAGGCCCTTCGGCCCAACAAGTCCACAACAACCCGCAACCCACCCATTCCCCTACACCTAAGACTACGGCAATTTAGCATGGCCAATTCACCTGGCCTGCACATGTTAGGACTGTGGGAGGAAACCGGAGCACCTGGAGAAAACCCACACAGACACGGGGAGAGTGTGCAAACTCCACACAGTCAGTCGCCTGAGTCGGGAATTGAACCCGGGTCTCTGGCGCTGTGATGCAGTAGTGCTAACCACTGTGCCACCGTGCCACCCAGCTTAACGTACAGCTTAATGCATACTTCAGCATTAACTCTTCAGAACCAGTATCTTCAACAACACTACACTCTTTGATATGAATGTTATGTTTAATAGAACCTATTCTTGTTGGCTTATCTGAGTGCAGTGACAAAGTGAGGACTGCAGATGCTGGAGATCAGAGTCGAAAAGTGTCGTGCTGGAAAAGCACAGCAGGTCAAGTAGCGTCCGAGGAACAGGAGAGTTGACATTTTGGGCATAAGCCCTTCATCAGACATGAATACTGTCTTATCTGAGTGCATACCTGATCTTACTAAGTAGGTGCCAGAAGGTTATGGACCCAGGACACCCTGGAAGCAGTCAGCAGTGCAGTTTATAAAAACACTATAAAACCCCCTGGAAGGCAGGAGGCATCATTGCAGTCAGGTCCAAATGTCTTCAGCAGCCCAGACAGAAATGTTCAAATCCAGCCACCAGTGAATGTAAAAAAAAACACAAACAAGAAGCCAGTACCAGGGAATGTGGCAAACTGCTGACTCATTCAACTAAACAATAAGTGCTGGATTACTACAGATCAGGGATTGTTATAGCGGTGGGGTATCGAAGGATGTACAGAAAGTCCTCCAGGTAGAAATGAGAAGTAGTTGATACCATCAAAGGATCACATTGATGGGAGCTTTGACCAACCATTAAATCAATGGATCAAATGTGCTCATAGAGCGGTCATTTCAAAATAGGATCAGCAGTGTAAAAAAACAGGTCACAATAATTTGTAGGCACCCAGGATACATTGAAGAACAAGATATTTTTCTCTTTGAGGATGTTATAGACAATATCTGGTGTGCAGGTTGCCGTGTAAATACTTAATTACACCTTTAACCTAAAATAGTTATTGAGCATCTGCAAAAAGAGCTACATCGTAGTGATGCTAGATCACATGGGTCTGTCAGGTTCCAGAATAAATTCTCACCAATTATTCCTTTTTTATAAGTACATCTAATAAAGCTTGTTCATATTTATTCACTGGAGTGTAGATATCATCCTGCTGAGTTCATATCATTTTCAATGGCTAGAACACCAACTTACCAAAGAATTTCCTTTCTGGGGAGAACAATATCGATACTGTGGGTGCACCTGCCTTCAGAAAGGGCTGAAAATATGATTGGAGGCTGATGCTGTAACTGCAAGAGACTTTGAGGTTAGGATGAGATGTGGGATGCAAGGGCTGGATAAAATTGAAAATGGATGATGAGATTAACAGTTTGTGGGAACTTGGCAGATCCTGTTAATGTTCAATTCCCTGAGTGTAGGCTTGATCTTCCTGTGCCAGAGTCAGCACTGCTCAGCTTTCTGCCAAGTCTTTAGTCAGCCAGCATCTTGAGCCAACACTTGCAATCAAATAAGTGAAGGAAAAGCGGAAGTTTGAATGCTATCCACCTGCAGGGCACCAGGTACAGACTGGTCACCACTTATGATGCTTATGCTTGAAAAATGGCGTGGACTAATACTCAGCCATTTGACAATAGGCTTGCAAAGGTAAACAAAGTACTTCACAGGAAAAAGAACCTGACAGTGACAATAGAATTTCTTTCCTTCAATTCACCAACTTTATTTTCATTGGCAAGCCTGATTCACTGTTTATTTGCTGATCTCACTGAAAACATAAATCTTTCCTATGCTGATTTAATTCCTCAAATATAGTACCCTGAAAAGAGGAATAAAGTAACTTTGAAGAATATCATGGCCTATCTGCACTTAAGCAGATTTGTCTGTACTGTAACTTTATTGGAACTGGTTGAAATTTGGCAGCCCCCAACCAGAGTCACATGGTGGAGATCACATGACTAAGGCAAGACAGGAGGCATATTGATGCAGATTCTATTCCTATCCCAAACAGATTGGCTGGCCTTATTCGAACCGATTACTACTTTCTTAAGTTGTCAAGTGGCAATACTGGTGTAAGAAGCCATTTCAGGGTTTCTTAACTCAGAAATCAGTCCATTGCATTTGATCCAATAAATGCCTCACACAAGTGAAAATAAAGTTTGATCGCAAGGAAATTGGATGACTTTTTTTTGGCTCAGATTGCATAGATCAGATTAGTCACCTCCAATTTAAATTTCAATATTATACCTGAATCTCATTTTAAATCATCCATTGTTTACAGAGAATTTTTATCAAGAATTATAAGGAAACACAAATTATATTCAATGGCTCAGATGGTTCAGTCATGTTTGCTGATGCTTGATGCTGAAAGTGCAATTTAATGTCATGTTTTGAGATGACTTTGGATGCAAGGTGACAAGGGGAGGTGAGCTGAGCACCATGTCTCATTTCCGCATCTGGTCGTATTAACAATTTGGCTCCATTAAATTCATGGTATGTTCATCATTTTTTTTTCAAAAAGTGACATGCACATTTAAAGTGATATGAAAACAAAGGTTTACACATAAATGATAAATAATTCGTTTTGTTCCCTTTGGCTGAGATCGTCAAGGATCATGCTGACAAAACTAGTGGAGTCTTGATAGTGACAAGGTAAACTCTTTTGTAGGAACAAATTATTGCAGATGCCTGGAATCTGTACTGAAAACAACTGCTGGAGATCACAGTGAGTCAGCCAGCATCCATGGAGAGAGAGCAAGCTAACGTCTCGAGTCCAGATTACTCTTCATCTGATGAAGAGTCATTTAGACTTGAAATGTCAGCTTGCTCTCTGTCTATGGATGCTGTCTGACCCACTGTGATATCCAGCATTTGTAATTTTCAGTAAACTCTTTTGTATCTGTTTCAGCTGGTTTTTTTAATGTCCTTGCTTCACCAAATTTCCGACTGTTTTGTATTTCACCTCCACACCACAATAGCGGGTATCACCTCCATGATTTCAAAACCATACACAATAATTATAGCGGCACTTGGCAAGCAATTGCTGTGGTTTTCTATCAGCAAACCATCTTAAATATTGCCTCTTCATATATAGGTGCTTAGGGCTTTCTGAGTACATGCTGCAACAGTTCTCTTTTGCCATGCTAATTTGCTCCTTCAACTATCTCAAAAAAGATCTTTGACTTGTTTGCATTATGCTGATAAGCGGGAAATAACTTGCATGCCACACAAATTCCAGGCAATGACCATTTCCAAAAAGAAAGAACCTAACCACCACCCTTGACATTCCATGGTATTACCTTTGTCGAAGGCTCCTCCAAAACACATCAAACCATTGAATCAGGCATCAGAGTTCAAGGACTCAGAATTTTGATGTGAGTAAATCACCTCTTACTCCATAAAAGATTACAGTCATATTCAAGCACAAGTCAGAAATGACATGGCAGACTATCCACTTTTCTGGATGAGTGCAACTCCTGCAACATTTAAGAAGCTTAATGCTATTCAGGACAAAGTAATGCATTTGATTGAGACTTACTCACTACCTTCAACATTCGCTGCCTCCGCAATTGATGCACGGGGTAATAGTGAATATCATCGACCAGATGAGCTGCAGCAACTTACCAAGTTTCCTTTGATAGAACCTCTACCATCCAACAGGACAAGGAGAACAGATGCATGGATACCACGATCTGCACTTCCCCTCTCAGCCACACCATCTTGATGTGGAATTATATCATTATTCCTTCACTGTTGTGAGGTCAAAATCCTAGAATTCTCTTCTCAATGGCATTGCAGGCATACATAACTCCCATGAACTGCAGCAGTTCAAGATGGCAGCTGAGCATCATTTTCTCAAGGTTGGTTAAGAATGGGTAACAAATAGTGGCCAATTCAGCAAAGTGCACATCCCATGAACAAATAAAAAGAAACCGATGAATAATTATGGTCTGCATCTGCCATATCTACCACCAAGCCATTGGATTTCCTGCTTCCTGTCTGCATCCATCATGCTTTTGTTTTATAATTGCTCTTCCATCTATCCTTTCATGATCATTAAACTTATCTTTTTTTATAATAGCCACCATACATGATTTTTGGAAGGCAGAATATTTCCCTTGACTCTGAGCTGAGTTTTCTCGTCCCTTTCCCAACTCCCTCCATCCCCAGCCTGCCAGATGCTTTTTCTTTTACATCTCTAGCATTGCTTGCCTTCATCTTTATCTGTCTCCATAAGTTGCCATCTCTCTTTAACAACCTTATCAGATTAAGGATGAGCTTCCCTGAGGCTCTTCTTGCCAGCTTTTGCATATCCGTCATGCATGAATTGCAAATCATCAAGAATGCTACCACTTGTAATTGCTCCAGTTCATGAGCATGTCCAAGCACTAAGCTTTATAGGATCAAAAAACAAGCAGAATGATTCAAGATCCAGGTCAGCCATTACCCAGTGGAGTGCTGGAATAGGCTTGAGGAGCTGAACGGCTATGCACTATATTTTTGGTTCTTCTCCATCTATTGATTTTAAAATTAGTATGAATTTGAACCCATGCCTGTTTTGGTGGAGCAAAGAATACATTTTCCCCAAAACCATTGACAAGTCAATATATTGGTAACAATGTTTAATTCTGGTGAACATTGCTTTATCTCACATTTTAGAAGTGAATTGACCAATTATTCTTCAATTCATGTGTTCAATCTTCAACAGTTTTTCTGGTTGGACAATGACATCATTTGGTGGTGGTGGTCATCATGGAAACAATCAGAATAGTCCAAAATATTGAAGGACAAAACAGGTGGAAATTTCATCAATCAGTGCAGCAGAAAGAAACATCATGTTTGAAGGTCTTCCAACAGAACACTGTAAGAAATAAAGGCAAGAATAGGTGATTTAATCACTCCCGTCTGCTCTGCCATTCTATAAGATCATGGCCTATGTCTGCTTCTAACTCCTATGTTCATATATCCACATCAAGTGCATCAACCCCACACTATCACCATTCCCTCTGATTTTCTTCATATTCTAGGCTAAAATCCTGCAATTCCCTCCCTAACAACACTGTGGGTGGACCTATACCAGATGGACTGCAGTGCTTAAAGAAGGCAGCTCACCACCACCACCTCATGTCAGGTTTAATGTAAGAGGAAGAAGCTTTAAAAGAGGTCTAAGGGGCAGCTTTTTCACACAGACGGTGGTGCGTCTATAGAATGAGCTGCCAGAGGAAGTAGTAGAGACAAGTACAATCACAACATTTAAAAGGCATTTGAACAGGTAAATCGATAGGAAAGGCTTAGAGGGATATGTGCCAAATGTAGGCAAATGAGACTGGTTCAGTTCAGGGAATCTGGTCGGCATCGGGTCCATTTTCATGCTTATGAGTCTACAACTCTGATTATGTAGATTCCACAGCCAAAGGAACCATTATCTCAACATGTTAGTTTTAATATCCTTCTGCTCAAACTATCTCCAGAGGGCAATTTCCTTATTCCAAAAGTTAGTTTTGCAAGTCTTTGTTGCAATTCTTCAGAACCAAACTGCATACAGGTATTGTTTCACCAGGAAGTTATATAATTGCAGTAAGCTTTCTTTTTTGTAATATGATCCCATACACTATTTGCTCATCTGATTGCTGTTGTACTTGTGATTCATTAACAAGGCCACCCAGGTGCCTCAAATGTCAGCATTCCTAAATCTCTTCATTTCAAAAGTATTTTCCTATTTACAATGCTTTTCCCACTAAGATGTATATATTACATTCCACATGATTAAATTCCATTTGCCATCTTCTTGCCCAAGCATAAAGGTGTCTTTAGAGCTCTGCAGCCTCTTTGCATCCACCGCAAGGCAGATTACTTTCGCACCTAATCAAAAGTGAATTTGGAAAAGTTACACTAGGACTCCTCCTTTAAGCACTGAGGGAATGTCGTATCCCAATAGGAACAGACCATCAGTCCAAAAATGATGTCTTTATTCCGAAAGTGTTGTCTGTCAGCTAAGCAATCCTGAATCCACTTTAATATGTTACCTCAGTTCCAAAAGCTATAATGTTGTGGAGTAAACTGTTGAGTGGCACATTGTTACATGATTTTTGGAAATGTAAATGCACTTTATGTTATTGCTTCCTCCTTCATTACGATCCCCATAGGGATCATAAACAAAAAATAACATCAACTGCAGAAGTTGCATTTTTATGTAACTTTTACTTTAACATGAATCAGAAATCACATAAATTAGACCAGCTAACAGGCCAATCACAGATGGTACTGTTGTATAGGCAGGCTAGCTCACTACAATGTATGTGTTGCTATAGTTTTGCATGATGAAGATTGCTATATTCCCCCTGTTAACTAGAGGGGAACTTGGTCTGGTTAGGTAAAGGAAACCACTTCCAACTTTCACTATAAGTATTAAAAAGACACAGTTTATCACTAAGTACAGGTTACATTGAAATGACAGACATTGCTATAATGACTTTGAGGAGTTAAGTCTTAATTCTTTGAGATTCTAAACTGTTCTGCCCACAAGAGCATATGACATCATAGTGGGTTGTGTTTTTGGCACTCCTCGTATAAACTCTGTTATTACAAAGATAATTACATTTACCACTACCTCATATCCATCCAAGTCTCTGTCTTACAAATTCAGGCAAGCTGGAAGTTTTGTGCAAAATTGATTTCCTTTGGTTTGGAAGATTGATAATTTGCTGAATGGAAGATCGTTGTTTTTGATTCTCTTTCTGATTTTCCTATGTTTTGTAGGTTCCTGTAAACGGGAGGACTTTTAATCACATTGGTTTCCCTTGGGCTGGATGTCTTTATTACTGAAACAGGCAAAATCTTCCTCGCACTAACTTGAGTCAGTGGACACTTAATCATCATTTCTAAGTGTTGGCTTCTGTGGAGTTGTATACTTCACATCCTCAATTTGTGTCAGCGGATTTTTATTCTCAATCCATCTGGAGCATGTTGTTTGGTTTGGTCTCTTGTTTACCCTCAACAATTGTATTGCAAATGAAACCAATATTTTCACTTCCTCAAAAAAAACAAAGAACTGCGGATGCTGGAAGTCAGAAACAAGACAGAATTGCTGGAAAAATTGAGCAGGTCTGGCAGCATTTTTGGAGCGAAAGCAGAGTTAATGTTTTGGGTCCGATGATCCATCTTCAGAACTGATTTTAACTCGTAAAGGGGTGATACATATGCTACAGATGGGATGGGGGAGAGAGGAGGAGTAAATGATAAATGGAGATTGAGCCCAGAGAGACAGAGAAACAGTTGGGCAGATAAAAGAATGGATAATAGTCAGACTGGGAGTAGCAATAGTTGCTTTTGGGGTCTATTAGTGGTTGACAATGTTTGTGGTAGCAACCCGTATAATGGCAAGGTCTGGTGTGTGGGGTTTGGGGTAAGCACACGGAAGGAGGTGTTCAGGCCCTAAAATTATTGAATTCAATATTGAATCCAGAAGGCTAGAGGGAATACAATTGGAAATGGGATGTTGTTCTTTCAGCTTGCACTGAGCTTCACTGGAACATTGCAGCAATTCTGGGACAGAGATGTTGACCAGGGAGCACAGTGGTGTGTTGAAATGGCAGGTAACAGGAAGCTCAGGGTCATTTTTGTAGACAGAACGTGAGTGCTCTGTAAAGCAACTGCCCAGTCTGCTTTTTGTCTCCCCAGTATAGAGGAGACCACATTGTGAGCATGGAAAATGGAAGGCTAGATTGAGTGAAGTACAGGTAAATCGCTGCTTCACCTGGAAGGTGTGTCTGTGGCATTGGATAGCGAAGAGGGAGGAAGTAAGTGGGCAAATGCATGGGAAGGTGTCGTTAGTGTTTGGGGAGGAGTTGGGAGTGGAGAAGGAGCAGACCAAGGTGTTCCAAAGGGAACAGTACCTGTGGAAGGCTGACAAGGGAGGGGAGGGAAATATGTATCTGATGAAAGCATCCTGCTTGAGGTGGTAGAAATGGCAGCTAATGATCCTTTGGATGCTGATGTTGGATGCTGATGCCTATGTTGTTACATGAGAACCAGAGCGGCCTGTCACTATTGTGGGAGGGAAGAGAAGGGGGTGAGGGTTGAAGCATGGGAAATGGATCGAATACAACTGAGGTCCTTATCAGCCATGGTGTGGGGAATCCTTGATTGAGGAGGAAGATGGACATTTCTGAGGACCCCTTGTAGAAGCTGGTATCAATGAAACGTATGCGGCAGAGATGAAGAAACTTCCATTCACTTCATCAATTCTGCCATTTGAGGCTTGCTTCTGGCTTGACTTGATTTCTGTCACAGTTACTGAGGACTTTTTTCCTGGGAAAATAAAGAAGTCAAATATTGTAATGATACTGTCTCTATTCAATCACTTCAGCATCTAGGATCAGACTTAAAACTGTTTATTCCTGATGAAGGGCTTTTGCCCGAAACGTCGATTTTGCTGCTTGTGGAAGGTGCCTGAATTGCTGTGCTCTTCCAGCACCACTGATCCTTAAATCTGTCACTGCTTGTTATTCACCAAGCTGTGTTGCTCTCTAAGTTACATCTGTTGTAAATTGATTAATTTTGTCAAATAGTGTATATTGTTCATTGGTTATCTTATTCACGGATTTCCTCCTGACTCATGCAACTTGAGCACTTTTCAGTGTTAATAGCAGTGCAAATCATTTGTGCCAATCCACTATAGTCAAAGGTTCCCATCTTGTTCACAGTATGAAACAAATTTCTTATGCTGACACAACTAATCTCAATGGATTCTTTGATTTGTTTAAATTCCTACACGAGTCTAGGGAACCTTATGCAATCTTGGAGATTGTCTATAGACCAGTTGTTACACAGCTAAGTGTTCTCTGACTGAATGTGCCTTGACTGGTTTTTCCTTACCTTTACATTATTTAAATCTTCTGCCATTTGAAGAAGTTGGTAGCGTCGGATGCTGATGGGTGACCTTATGGAGGTTTATAAATCATGAGTGGCTTGGATAAGGTAAATAGACAAGGCTTTTTTCCCTGGGGTGAGGGAGTCCAAACCTAGAAGGTGTAGGTTTAGAGTGAGAGGGGAAAGATTTAAAAGAGACCTAAGGGTCAACGTTTTCACACTGAGGGTGGGATGTGTATGAAATGAACTGGCAGAGGAAGTGGTGGAGGCTGGTACAATTGCAGCATTTAAAAGGCACCTGGATGTGTATATGAATAGGAAAGGTTTAGAGGGATATGGGCCAAGTGCTGGCAAATGGAACTGGATTAGGTTGGGATATCTGGTCGGCATGGACGAGCTGGACCAAAAGATCTGTTTCCGTGCTGTACATCTCTATGACTGTATGACTGTAAGATATGCCATCCTATTTAAGAGTGCAAATTCTTGAATGTGAAGTATGTTTTCTGCTGTTTAGCACTCCCTGTATAGGAAACTTTCTTTTAGCATAGCTCTTACGTTAAGGCTAAACCTCCTAGACAATTTTTGCATTGATGGCTCTTGCTGTGTTTCCTTAAATATGACTCACTTTATGATAATATAACCACAACCCCTTTGGTGTCTAAATTTAGCTTTGTGAGATGAACATTCATAAATATTAGCTCGTCAAAATATGAGCTCTAGGAACACTTTCCTCTGTTGTGGGTCTTCTACCTCATTTCCCTTTGTGTGGGTAGATGTTGGATTTGTTGCTTTTCTGAAATTCTCTCCCACTTCTAAGCATTTTCTGAAAGTGATATACCACAGATGAAGCATGAATCTTTAATAGCTGAATACTGTCTATACCTCTGAGGTTTCTTTGATCCATATTGCTGACAGTTTCTGGTACCTGTCCTGCACACTGCAATCATTTCTCATATGAGACATTTGTTGTTTTGTCCATGAGGAATTGATTGGATTCTGGAGATCTCTTGTGCTAATGTTGATCTTCTCCTCATAGGACTGGTTTATGTTGCTTCTGAAGTTATGCTTCATTCAACACCCAAATGGCTTTCTTTAGAGTCAAGTCTTCATTGGACCCTAATAAATCTGACAAAAAGTCTTGTCAGCAAGTTCAATGGTAACTCTGTTTCTTATTCTGACTTGAACATTAGCTTCTATATTAGCATTTTTCCACTAACCTGGAAAAGGCTTTCAATACCTCTTCATAAATATATGTTTTTTCTTTTACCCCTTGGTGAGCTTTAACATCATCATATACATTCCCAGTTGTGTATTTACTTATTCAGTTTCTGATTTTATATCTATTTTGAAAGCTGTTCTGTATGTCACAAACTATTTTCTCCAAGATGTCCAATTCCATGACTTTTAGTCCATCTTTAAAATTAGGTCTGCCAGTCAATTTTTATTTCTCATGGAGAGCAGTTTTGCAGTTACAATGGATGATTCCCACATTCTTGCAGCTAAACTGGAAGATTTCAACTTTTCACAGGTTCGGATGGAACAATCATACTTTTTCACATTTTCACTGCATGAATCCCATTGTTTGGAGCTTTGATAAATTGTTTCTGCTTTAATAAAGGTTTTGCTGAATGATCCCCACTTCTTCCAGATTACAATAATGTCCCAGTTTTATTGTGGATCTGGATGATTTCCTGTGTATTCTATGCCTAAGTAAAGTTTCCCAAATGTTCTATACTCCTTTGACCAGACTTGTATAGGTTTTTAATCTGCTGAATGTTATTGTTCCAATTATTGGCATTACAAAGTGCCCAAGACTATAATCTTAATTAATATTTCTTTTGCATGAATTTATTCCACTTCTGTATCTAGGACTCATGGTGCATGCTTGTTTTAACTGTGACATACAAACTGATCTGTAAGTTTTTCTTTTAACTTTTGCTTTTCCAGTGTGGATTATGGTGCTATTTTAAAGTTTCCAATGATGTACCATTGCACCTTTTATTTTAACCTGAACTCTATATTCCTGCATATACATAATAATCTTTCATCCCCTTGGTTATCAAGAAACGGTCTATCTCTGCTTTAAATTGGATAGTGCAATTATCTTTGTTGACTTCCAGTCCAGAGGGACCAACCTAAAGTTCTAAAAGTAGCACCAATGCATCCATGACCTCTGCAGCCACATCTTCAGAAATGGCAGGATGTAGAACATCAGGTCTAGATTTTCTGTCAACATTTATAGAATCCCTACAGTATGGAAGCAAACCATTTGGCCCATCCAATACGCTTCAACCCTCTGAAGAGCATCCCACCCAGATCCATCCTATTCCTGTAGCCATCCATTTCCTATAGTTCATCCACCCTAGCCTACACATTGCTGACACCATGGGCAATTTAGCATGGCCAATCCACCTAACCTACACATCTTTGGGCTATGGGAGGAAAAGAGAGCAAACCCACATAGAAACAGAGAGAATATATAAACTCCATATAGTTGCCTGAGGCTGGAATTGAACCCAGGGTGCTGGTACTGTGAAGCAGCAGTGCTAACCAATGAGTCATCATGCCATCCCAAAACTGTCAATCAGTCACAACTCATATCTCACAATCTCACCTCTGAACCAGACTATTCAAGATTCAGATTTAAGTTCAGGAACTTGAACACAAAAGCTGGACTGAAACCAATTTAGTGCTCTGGGAATCCAAAGCCCCATTCAAACATTTGAAATATTCTATGGCAACTTCTTAAAGAAACCTAAGGATATTTTCCCTGGACTCTTCATCAATAATTATCATTTACTCAAAGAAACACACTATCTACATGTTGCTGATTATGTGATTTACTGTGTGCAAATTGTTTTCTGACATATTATTCAATAAATAATGTCCATTTTTAAAGATCCTTAACTTGTTTTGTTCTTTGAATTTGCACTATTTCCAGAAATATCTATGCATTCTAACTTGAAAACACATGTCAGTATTTATTCAATATCTCTGGCAAATCTTTAGTGCCCACTATAATATTTTCTATTACTGCTTTTAAGAGACTTTTGTTTACTTTCACTACTTTCTCTCCTTTCACTTATCCTCAGAAACTTTAATAATCTGTTTCATACCTCTCGCTATTCTCTCTCGATCAATTTTGTTGTGAATCTTTGTCGAATTCTAAAATCCTCCCAACATTTCAGGATTACCATTCCATTTGGTATAACTAAAAGTCTCTTCCTTCACCACTTACATTACAATCTTTGACATTAGCTGTTAGCTTTGGTTTGTCCACTTTATTACAAGGTTTTTGTTTTAGTGTTGCATACATTTGTTGTGAATTATATCTTTAAATGTTTGCCAAAAGTTATCCATCACTATAACTTTCCAGTTAGTTTCCCAATTGCCAATTCATACTCACTTACGTAGTTTGTTTTGTTCTGACTTAAGAGACTTGTTTTAGAATTAAGCAATAAATTTCTCATTTGAAATTTGTGATGTAACTTGTTCACTGAAAAAGTGACAGATTTCTGGAACACTTTATTAAGGGAAGGCCAGTGAAGCTTTAATGGATAAAGCGAAAACCGCAACAAAATAAACTTCCAATCAATCACAACTTATGTCTCACAATCACACCTCAAAACCAGAATATTGAAGATTTAGGTTAAAGTTCAGTAACTTGAACATAGAATCTGGACTGAAACTAATGCAGTGTTATGGGAAACCGAAGCCCCATCCAACCATATGAAATATCCCATGACAACATCTTAAAGAAGTCTGAGGATATTTTCCCTGGCTTCTTAGTCAATAATTATCCATTTGTCTCAGAAATAAAATATGTACATGTTGCTGATTGTGTGACTCACTGTGTGCTAATTGTTTGCCACATTCCATCTGTAACAAGACTAAGCCCATTTTAAAACATACTTTGTAAATCGGACAGTGCTTTGGGATAAGCTGCAGTTATGAAACGTATGAAATGAACTCAAATTTTTTTATTGCTCTTTTCTTTGAGCAGTGAAGGTAAAAGATATTGATTCTTCAGGTGCAAATCTTCATCAGAACGGAAAACTGAAGGATAAGCAAATTTCTTTATAAATTTGAAGTAAATGGAAGGATGAAATAAAAGAAATTCCATTCCAGTGAGAAAGTAAATGGGTTGGATCTGTTAGATGACATTAAAGATTATCACAAGGCAAAGAAAAGACATTTTAAAAATGGCAAAACAACATGAAATTTGCTAACATGCTGTAAAATCGAGGAAGATGCCGAACAGAAGGAATTGACCCCATTGTCACTGAAGCATTAGTTGAGCCTGGTTAAAGTAGTGGACGGAATCATGGAGGGTTAAGATAAGAACGGCAGAGGGATTAAGTAGTAAGGCAAAGACAGTGTAAGATTCACAAATAATTACTTTCGTTTATTGAAAGGCAAATTATTGAGAATATAATAAAGTAGGTCAGTAGATTTGAGTCATTATAAAACAAATTAAATGAGTAATAACTAACTCAACTCTTAAGTATTTTCTGTAGAGTAACTTAGATTTCCATAGAGACGTAATCCGAATTACCTAATTCTAGCTGGTATAGGTATACAAGGCCTTTGGCTTGACAACCCATGTAAAAAACAAGTTGCAGGATTCTTGCTCCTGATTGTGCATGTGTTAGGTTTCTTGATAGTTGTAAACTAGGCCTGTTTTAGGAGTCCTCTGCTAAATTGGCAAATGCTAAATGGAACAGAAACTTTTAGCAGCCACAATGATATGTTGATGTGAAATCAAAAGAAATTAGTGATCTCTTCTAGGCTCCACACCAGGTCTGGAATCTGCTATTAACTCATGATCCACCCTTCTATTGCACTTCCTAAGATTTAACTAATAGTTGCTACTGGCAAGAGACAGAGCCTGAAATTTATCCTTCTCAAATAGACATGTGGCCTCTGGAGATGCAACAGGCACACAGCAACTTGTCCAAATTGATACAGGTGGACTGAGGGTTAATCTCAGCTGTGCCTCAGGCCTCCAGACTCATCCGTGAGTCTTTAACCATTTCAAAACCAATGCCTCATATGACAATGTAGAACAGAATTTGGAGATATTAGTGGTCTGATAGCTACTAGGCAATCTTAACCCAACCACCCCGTGGCTCAACACTTCAACTCCCCCTCCCACTCCAACGACATGCAGGTCCTTGGACTCCTCCATCGCCAGACCATAGCAACACGACAGTTGGAGGAAGAGCACCTCATCTTCTGCCTAGGAACCCTCCAACCACAAGGGATGAACTCAGATTTCTCCAGTTTCTTCATTTCCCCTCCCCCCACCTTGTCTCAGTCCCAACCCTCGAACTCAGCACCGCCTTCCTAACCTGCAATCTTCTTCCTGACCTCTCCGCCCCCACCCCCACTCCGGCCTATCACCCTCACCTTAACCTCCTTCCACCTATCGCATTTCCAACGCCCCTCCCCCAAGTCCCTCCTCCCTACCTTTTATCTTAGCCTGCTTGGCACACTTTCCTCATTCCTGATGAAGGGCTCATACCCGAAACGTCGATTCTCCTGCTCCTTGGATGCTGCCTGACCTGCTGCGCTTTTCCAGCAACACATGTTCAGCTCTGATCTCCAGCATCTGCAGTCCTCACTTTCTCCAATCTTAACCCAGCTGACAACCACCATCTACAAAGGCTGAATTGATAAAGGAAAGAAAATTGGCAACAATGTAATGAGAATCCAGAAAATTCTAGAAATCCAAAAAGAAGGTCAAATTAAGTATACCCATCTGTATTGTTTGTCGAGCTCTTTCATTCTTTAGATATTCTTAGATATTTCTTCATTTCAGATTCACTCCTCACTTTCTTCCAGTTTCACAAGGTTTTCCCATGTTCTTCGTTTGCATAAAACATTGAATGATGTACAATGAACAAACAAAATCTGTTACTTTTGTCACTGGTTATAGAAAATTTAAATCAACCATTCCTATGTGTTGCTGCACTCTAGAGTAGATGGATGTTTAACCAGTATCTTCCAGCAAAGAAATAGGGACAATGCCACTGCACCATTACAGCTCACCAAATGCCTGTTATATGCTTTATCTCAATGTGATGCTTCTTGGTTTCAGCACTACATTCAGCCTCATTTCATGATTAATTTTAACCATGTTGTATTAGAACAAAAATATGCAGCAATGGCTAAATATATATAGTCTATATATGCTCACATGTATATATAGATATATATATATATATTTCATTTAAAAGGAATATTTAAGGTATAAAAATTAAATTAAAAATAAGAAAATAGCTGTCAAGCCTGCTCAGCCATTCAATATGATCATGACTGATGCTGGGAAATAAATCCACATCCCTTTTGATTCCCATATCCCTTGATTTCCCCAAGAGACAAAAATTCTGTCCTTCTCAGTCTTAAATTTATACAGTGGTGGCCAGGCAACTTTCTCTCTCTCTCCAAAATGTTGCAATATCTGACATTCAGACTCCAGCTTATTAATCCTGAGTTGAGTTTCCTCAATCTGCAGAGAGTTCCTGCAAATGTTGTTATCAAGCATGGTGTGGGTGTCTATATGATCCCACATGTTTTAGCTAATGACATATCTCAAATATGTATGTCTCATATCTTCATTGTGCTTTAGTTAACTAATTATGTTTCAAGTATAGAAATATAACTCATCAAGTAGTTGTATTGAGTAGTTTGAATCTCCCTGAAAAGATACATTTGTCAAGGCTTTCCACCTGCAATCATCAGGAAAAGAGGATTGTAATTGGGAGAGATATTGACATGGAGAATGTACCAGTTAGATGATGGCTGACAGTTAATGTCCAGTATGTGCATGTTGTAACGATGCTGCCCCTTGAACAAGGTTATTTTGTCCTTGACATTTTTTAAAGAGAGGTTGTAAAGGCAGAGGTGCTGAAATGTCTGACAATAAGCCTAGTTTAACAATGGCAGCGGAGTGGCCAGTTCTCCCAGTTCAGTGTTTTTCTAGTTTCTTTTAATTGTAACAGTGAGAAGTTGCTGCCATCCAGAGAAAGATTCCAAGCTTCAGCAGATGATTCCGACTGGCTTCTCTCTCTGGAATCTCTTCTGCCTGTAAGAACCTGTGTTTGAATTTACTTTTTGCCAAGCGGTGTGTTTAAGGGATATTGTGGGAATTGGAAAGCTCTTTAGTTGAGTTGCTCTATTAAATTGGTTTGGTTTTCAAATAATTAAATTATTCAAAATTCTGTTTTCTATTGTTTGTGTTTCAATTGTAGTGTTTAAATAAATAATGTTTTGCTTCAAGCTGAGTGGTTTGTCCAGCTGCATCACTTCTTGGCTATCCACTCTACATCTGCCTTTAAAATAAGAAAAAGTTAGGATCTGGGCTACCTTCTGAAATATTTTGACAGAGTCTTGCTTGCACGACATTGTGCACTAAATTGCAAGCTAAACAGACAATTGTAAACAGGCTGTCAGCATAATTCTTGGTGCAATCAGTATAATTTAGTAAATGTTATCCAATCTTGGAATCATAGCTAACATTAGATCATTTTTCGTTGTATATTGTGCAGTTTCATGCACAGGCCTAAGGCCCTTGGTTTTGGGCCAGAATAATATCCAGGCTGTCTCAGATTACTGTGTAAGGACAAAGTATGTCAAAATTATGAGCAATGGCTGAAGCTAGCTATTTTACATTGCTACAATCCAGTTGCAACAGAAAAGGTATTCATAATGAATAGGTGCTTCTGTCAGGCTAGGAAGATGTTCTGCCTATCACATAAGTCAGTTATGATGTTAGGTACATAGGCCCAATGACTGATGGGTAGTTTTCAAACAGAACATCCTCAAAGCAGTTTGCAACAAGCAAGATACTAGCTGTACCCAACCTGTCCATAGTATTAAATTCAAAGCACAGTGTCCAACATTAAATGTGATTCAGTTATTGGCTAATGTTATTAAATAACTTTGGGCATGGTCTGAATTACATTGCCAAACAATTTTGGAATGTCAGTTGGACTTACAATGTGGTGCACTTGCACATACTGGAAGCTACTGACAAACAAAAAGAACATGTGACCATGATGCACCTGTTTCAACCGAGCAGAACAAGTCACAGCCATTCTCTGATCCATTTCTCAGAGCAATCAGAGTCAACAGCAGCTGGTTTAAAATTTCAACAAAACGTGGAAGTTAGCTGTCTGCCATCATCTAACTGGTGCATTCTCCATTGCAAAAGCTCACCAAATAGAGTCGACATGTAAACCGATCAGTGCTTTCTTCTCATACGATATAAACATTATGTATGCATTTTTTGGAAATTGTCCTGATAAGTGCAAGATGAAAAACGTCCACAAAATGTGTTTTTTGTCTCAATAGTCAAGTTCTGTATTGCCAAATGACTATTAACTATTTCCTTTGACTAATAAATTAAATCCAACACTAATACTTCTCCAGTATTATTTCAAATTCTGATATAGAGGGTTGAAATCTTAGAAAACGCCAAGCATTCATTCACCTGCTCACTTAATTAATGCCTTTAATAAATCATTAGTGACTGGAGGGTGAGTAACGGTCCAAAAAGCAGCACGAGCTTCCTTCTCTGCACCAAATTTCCAAGTAGCACTTCTGCTTCTCACACCCAATCTGCATTGTTTCTACTTTGCTCTTACTCTATGCATTCATAAAACCTATCTACATGTTTGTCCCAAACATGATTGGAAATAATTAGTTTGAAGTGTTGGTATTAATTTTATTTTTCATTAAAGATGATTCACTGCCACCCACTCAATGCTATCAACCAAGATAAATTTGTACGGTCACACAACAGTATTTAAATTAATGGTTTGAAACATCATTATAAATTTTTAAATTGAACAGACAGTGTAGAAAAGTGCTTTAGAGAAAGAAATCTGCCATCCTTACCTGGTCTAGCCTAGATGTGATTTGAGCCCATTAGCAATATGGTTGTCCTGCACAATTAGAGATGGACAATAAATGATAAGCATAACTAGCAAATCCCACATCCTAAGAATGAATAAAAGAAAAATAAACTTAGCACAGCATTTCTAGGATTTCAGGTGAAGTCTTCACTCCATTTTCCACTTTGAGAAGCCAATAGCCAGTTAAAATATCAGAGACAAATATTTCATCTATGGCCCCGACTTCACTTGAATGGCTTGACTCTTCTCTTTCATGTTTTGTGTTCTTTCATGTTTATTTTCATTTTCCACCGATTGTATTTATTTCTCTTCTTTGAGGAAAATATCACTGTCTTCTCATATAGTTTTCCAAAGCAAGAATATCCAAATGACAGCAAGTTGTCCCAGATTTTTGACAACAGAGCTGTTGCAATTCAATCACAATCCTTACTTGCTGATGAGTGTTTGAATTTTTCAGGTTTGGAGGTTTGTGAAGCCCTGGTCTTATTGTCATTATTTAAATAAATTGTAAATTCAATAAACACTTGAATAACAGTAACCTGAGATATACAAAATAAATAACTTGTGGAGCAATAGTAATGTCCTTACCTCAGAGCCAGAAGATTTCTGAAGTGTGTAAGAACTATTTTGAATAACTTGATTTGGAAGTATCACTATAAGTTAATAAGATAATTGATTTAATGTTTAAATGTTCTGACAACAATCACCTGCCTCCAATCCTGTTAACTCCTATTGACTGGTGTTCTTCCTTCTCTCATTTGCCTCTAACCTAAGAATATCAACAGGTCTCCTCAATGTCTAAACTGATAAAACCAAAAGGGCCTGCTTCTCAAAAGGCAACTAAGAGACCATAAGATGTAGGAGCAGATTTAGGCTATTCAATTCAACAATTCTGCTCTCCCATTCAATCATGGCTGATATGTTCTTCAATCTCATTGTCTTCTCTTCTCCCTGTCACCCTTGATCCCTTTTCTAATCTAAAGCCTACCTATCTCTGGCTTAAATACACTTCAATGACTTGGCCTTCACAGCCATCTGCCACACTAAGTTCTACAAAACCATTACCCTCTGGGCTGAAGATATTCATCCCTTCACACTGAGGTTGTGTCCTCAGGTTGTCATCTCTTCTACTAGCAGAAAAATCTTCTCCACGTCCACTCTATCCAGGCCTCTCAGTATCCTGCAAACTTCAGTGAGATCCCCCACCTCCACCTGCCCCGTCGCCAGCCTTCTAAACTGTGTCAAGTAGAAACACAGAGTCCTCGGCTGTTCCTCATACAGCAAATCTTTCATCCTCAGGATCAATATGTAAACCTCCTCTGGACCCCCTCCAATGCCAGCACATCGTTCCTTTGATACAGGGCTCAAAACTGCTCACAAAATTCCAAATGCAGTCTGACCAGAATCTTGTACAGAGGCTTATGGAGCTTCAGCAGTACATCTCTGCTCTTGTTTTCTAACCATCTTAAAATTAATGCCATTTTGTCTTTCTAACCACCAACTGAGCCTGCATGTTAGCCTTAAAAGAATTCTGAACTGGGACTGCCAAGTCCCTTTGTGCTTCAGATTTCTGAAGTCTTTCCTCATTTAGAAATAGCCTCTGCCTCTATTCTTCCTACCAAAGTGCAAAGCCTCATACTTTCCCACAATGTATTCCATCTGCCACTTATTTGACCACTCCCCTAGCATGTCCATATACTTCTGCAGCTTCCCTACCTCCTTAACACTACCTGAAAGTCCACTTCTCTTTGTGTAATCTGCAAATTTAGCAACACTGCCCTCATTTCCTTTATGCAGGTCATTAATGTATAGCATGAATAGTTGTGGTCCCAATACTGAACCCTGTGGAACTCCATTACTCACTGGCTGTCATCCTGAAAAAGACCCCTTTTGTCGTTCCTCTCTGCTACTCCCAACCTACACACTAGATTTAGTCCACTGAAGCCTAGGCCTATCATGATTCTTGATGCATTGCCTTTCAGCAAACTCTGTCAGATTCTGATCCCATAATGTCTGTTTCTGCCTTTCTCTACCTCTTACACATTAAGTATGAGCAAATTAATGAACATTGAAATGGTCATCTATAAAAGTCTTCCACGGGTATCATTTCCTACTCCATGTCCCTGGTAAGTACGAATGATACTGATTCAGGTTGATCTGAAATTGTCTGACTTTCCAGTGTTCAGAAAATATTGGCAATGAATAACACATCAAAGCAGTTAGATGTTATCCCTCTGTGAAAACTGAGCAAAAGTCAACAGGAGACCAAAATTAGAAATTACAGTACCATCTGCAGATGAAATCAATCGTTCTTGTTTTATTATTTTTGCTGACTCAAATTTCCCTTGACGAAAACAGAGAAACCTTTCCCCTTTGATGGCTTCCTGCCTCAGCAAAAACATGCCCCTCTGCACGGTCACTGTCACAACAGCAGCACTGGTAATCTAATCTGGCTGCTGCTGATTGTCCCTTTGAAATCTCCATTATTAAGCTGCTAGAATCTAATTACTAGACAATTTGCCCTCTCACAGTCCTGTGACAGCAGGAGGCTGTGTATTGAAGCTAATGCTTTGTTCAGAAGCCACGTGAATTCTTCATTCTTTCTCGCTGTACACACGCTGCTCTGTCAGAATTTAAAGCATCCTTGTCCTTGCACAAATGTTCCACCTTGATATCTTTCTAAGACTGTTTCTTCCCAATGCTTTTTATTGAAACTCCCTCCAAATTACATTGCTGTTGAAAGCAGCAACTTGTGATGAGACCCAATTCCACTGCCGCAGGCTTCCTTCTGGTACCTTGCCAAACAACCAGTCCTCACAAGTGAGAGTCAAAGTAAGTTCTGGCACAGTAAGGAAAGTTGGCTAGACTTCAGGAGCTTCCAAACTACTTTACAGCCCATCACGAATGTCTGAAATCCAGTCACTGTTAAAGTAGAGCAAACACAGAATCCAAATCGTACATACCAATGTTGTTCCAACAGCAGTGAAATAAAATATAATACTTACTGCATATTTTCACAGATCTTGTCACCAGGGAGAGCTCTACTGCCTTTCATGAAATGGTGCCTTGCAATCCCTTACATCCGGTTGAGAAGCCTTTGTGTAATCTCATGCCAAAGACAGAATCTCTAACTGTGCAGCATCCCATCTGTATTGTACTGGAGTGTTAGTCCAGATCAAGCGTCTAAAGTAAGATTTGAAATCACATCCTTTGGAAAGGTCCACCATTGGTCCACAAATAATTCATTAAAGACTATTTCAAAACTAATGTTGTTCATATTAACAACATTAAAGTGAATATTAGGGTATCAGGACAAGCCCAGGCACCTCTATAATGAAGGTTGGGGATGGGTGTGTGGAGGGTCGGAGTGGTGGTTGGGGTTTTTCTAAGCATTACAGGAATGCCCAGTCCTAAACTGTCTGCTACCAGATGTTGGATTCAGGTAGCTATCACGCATCTGCCTGTAGGGACCAGGGACCAAATGGACAGTCCCAGTCAACGTCTGGCCATTGGTTTTAGGCAGCCATTAACTGGGTCAGTTAGCTACATAGGTAGTGGGTGGCTAGCCTTGCTGAAGCCAAAGCTCACCTCCACCTGAGGAACGGGATGGAGCCAGGGAACCTCCACTTGCCTAGATGAGTGCAGCTGCAATACTCAAAAGGTTCACCGTCATCCAGGACAAAAGATCCCAGAGTGGCACCTCACTCACGACTTTAAAAATTCATGTGAAAACAATAAATCATACTCAGACTCACTACTTTCACCATTGATGCACAGTGGCAGCAGTATATTCCATCTACAAGATGCACTGCAGCAAGGCTCCTCTGATAGCACCTTCCAAGATTACAAACTCACAGAACCTCACAGAACCGGACACATTCCACAAACTTGGAACAATATGGCTGCCACTTCACTATCTCCAGAGCTGAATCCTGTAGCTCTTTTCCAAACAGCACTGTGTGAGTATACATATACCCCAAATATTGCAGCAGTTCAAGAAAGCAGTTCACTGCTACCTTCCCTAGGGCAAATAATGATGGGCAATAAATGCTGGCCTAGTCAATGAATCTCAAATCTCATGAATGAATACAAAACACTAGCAAGTCAGCCAGTAGTGCGAGAAATAATGCCTGCTCACCTCTGCTCTTGCCCCACCAGTACCTCATTGTTATTCCCCAAAACAACTTCAAATCAGAAGGATGCAGCCTGTAAAACACGATCGCAGTCAATGGTGTGTATTTCAGAGTTCAGGCTACCATATATTTCATCCTTCTGTTGGAAGTGAACACTATTGTTCCCATTGCATTAGGATTTCAGAAGATGTCATGGCATAGTTCAATTCAGCAGACAGGAAGAAAACTGACTTGATGAGTACTTGTGAAAATAAACATTTAACAGTTCACCAAACATTACGCAAATACAGTTTTTACGAGTGTATATACTTTGCCAATACTGGTTAGGAGATATTGCAAACATAAGGTGCTCCACCTTAAGGTGATAATACATTAAAGTAGAATTAAGACATGCTGAAAGGGAAAGTAGATTTATTTTAGTCAATGAAACAACTTTAACAAAATAATCAATATTGCTAAATGTAAATGACTGCATGTATCATGTCACTGCACTGTTGTGTGTGGTCCATCAGTGCAAGTAAATCTAAATGAAACATTCTGTCACAGTTATTTTGTTGGCTAGAAATCAGGAGCTTCAGTTTTAGATAATACAGAGAGAACAATATTATCTCTAACTGATTTAGGAGGGCTCATTCTAAGCTATGCTTTTATCCAAACAGCATCTATCTTTTTTTTTCTTTATCAAACCCCATGTCTTTCATTATCAAAAACAATCTGAAAAATTTAAAATCAAAGTGTCATACACATATTATTCTTTCCCCAGGGGAGTGAGTAATGCACTGAGTTGGAATGTTATCCTTTCAAGCCTCAGTTTAGCTCAAATGGCAACAACACTTATCTGAGTCAGGCGACTATAAATTCAAACCTCACTCTGGCAGTTGCTAACCAGACTAACGCCTTTTATGCAGTGCAGAGAAAAGTGTCACCTTTCAATTGCACTATTAGCCCCATTTGTTCATTCAGGTGAATTTAAATTATTTCCTGGTATCATTTGAACATGTTCATAGAAGTGCTGACCTGTATTCCTCACATAAGCATCATCACCAGAGATAAGCTATCAGGCTTTTTCTAATCATGTGCTGCTTGTTGGATCTCAAACTTCACAATCAGGCTGATAAATTCTCCAAAAACATGACAGTGATGGGACTTACCTGATTTTGGAATTTGTGAGAATATGGTAAGATGCTATGTAAAGGTAAGTTTACTCTTTTTGCTGCTTCCAAAAAGATCAAACCCTTCAGTTTAGTAGATCAACAATAAGCAAGCAGTAAGTCACTCATACAGCATGTTTAACATGATAAAACATCCCTGGACATTTTGGGATCCTCATGAAGCATAAGACATAGAAGGAGATATCAGGTCAGGTCATCAAAAATTTAGTTAGAGAGGTAGGATTTGAAGGAGTGTCTGAAAGGAGGAAAGTAAGTTGGGGAAGAAGAAATAGAACAGGAGATGAAAAGAGGGAGAATTAATGAAATAAAGAGATCTCGGAGAGTTGTGGGACTGGAGGAAATTACAGAGGTAAACAGGGGTGAAGCTATGGAGAGATTTGAAAACAAGGATTAGAGAATTAACATTGAGCTGTTCCTTGACTGAGAGCTCGTGGTTGATAAGGAATGGGACTTGGTGTAGTTTAAGACACAGGCAGCCAATATTGGATGACCTCAAGTTTAGGTCAGGGAGAATTTAGGAGAATAGCCAGGAATATGTTGGAGTACTTAAGTCCAGAGGTAACAAAGACAGGCATGAATAAGAGTTTCAGAAGTCAATGAAATATGATAGGATGAAGTTGGGCAATGTTATGGATTCGGAAATAGACAGTCACATTAATGCTGTGAATATGTGGTCAGAACTGATCTCTTGTGGTAAAATCTGATGTTAATTTGCAACTAAACTAATTTAGGCTCAAACTTTAGCCAGGGCAGGACATGGAATTGATAGCCAAGGAATAGGGGGATAAAAAACTGATTGCACACTTGGGACTTGGCAACTGGAAGTTTATTGATATCTACTCTTCTTACTCTACTATAGTCTGGTGTCATCTTTCTGACGATACATATTGCACAGGCAGATACAAGTGCACGATCACATTGTAGATAGCATTGAATGGGAATAGCTGCATCATTTGTATCTTTGTTATAACGTGAAAGGACTTCTACATTTGGATGTCAGAATGATGTGCTTTTTTTTAAGTGTGCATGCCATCAGTGGATGTAATACCAAAACACTATGCATATGCTGTCACATAGGAATTCTGCCTGCAATTGAATAGTTCTTGTTCTGGAATTGTTAATATTCCTGCCTTTCCAGTGATTGAAGAGTCAATGCAAATAACACCCGGCTCATCAATGCTCAGTTTCTTGGGGCAGCATGGTGGCTAAGTAGTTAGCACTGCTATCTCACAGCACGAGAGTCCCAGGTTTGATTCCAGCCTCAGGTGACTGTCTGCGTGGAGTTTGCACATTCTCCCCATGTCTGCGTGGGTTTACTCCGGTTTCCTCCCACACTGCAAAGATGTGCAGGTCAGGTGAATTGGCCATGCTAAATTGCCCATAGTGTTAGGTGCATTAGTCAGAGAGTAATGGGTCCGCGTGGGTTACTCTTCGGAGGGTTGGTGTGGGTTGGCTGGGCCAAAGGGCCTGTTTCCACACTGTAGGGAATCTAACCCAGCTATGTTCATGTTTACTAACAGCTGAAAAATTAATAAAAGCTGGGAGAAATACCATAATTGAGACAAATGATGAAAACCATGATAGAAATGCAAGGAATAATGATGAAAATAAAATGAGTAGGTTTTTTTGTAAAATAAGGGGCAGTGTGGCTCTGAGAAAAACAGAATGGGACCACAAAGAGATTGAGATCATGAGAAAAATTAAAGAAAGAAAGTCTTCAAAATAAATAAAGACACTGGGAAAATAAAAGGAAATTCTGTAGGAAAAGTGAGTGGAACAATTTGGGGAAAAAATCGGAAAAATCAGTGTATTATGTTTGGAGATTAATAATTCAGAAATATGCAACTGCAAAAGAACAGGAAGAGAAAAAATGTCAGATTATGGTATTTTACACCAACTGAGACACTTATACTGCAGCTTTGTACTTTACTCATTATTTCCCATTTTATTTACTGCATTTTTGTCTCTGTCTGACTAGATTATTTTTAATTTCCATCTCTTCTCTGTCTTCCTCACCTTCCCTGTTGTTTCCCTCATATGTCAACAATGTCCTTGGCACTCATGGTTAAAATGATTGGCAGCATTCAGCAAGATGTGAGCTGCAGAGAGAAGAAAGAAAACATTGCATAAGGAAGGTCCAGGAGATGAAAGGAAGAAAGGGAGAAAAATCAAACAAGCCGGGCAATGAAGCAGGAATGATCCAAGCAGCACAAGCAAGGGCTGACCCGAGCAATCAGAAAAAAAATACAAATGGAGGCATGTTGGAACAGAGAAAGACTCTTAAAAAAAATCTAACAGCCTGGAACGTAGGTGGGACAGATTGCTCATTGAAGAGAAAAGAGATTACACAGGTTAGGAACAGTGTACGGGGGTGGGGGGGTGGGGGGAGCGCTGTTATAGGCAATATTCCAATAAGAGTGTTCACTGCCGAAGGAATCCAATCACCACCTGTGGAGTAAATGGGGCTGGCGGGTCTTCCCTCTGTGTTTCATAGCAGTGAAATAGCAGAACATTCATATCTTCACTTCCAGCAGGAATGCAGTCAAACAGAAGGGGAAGCTTATATGGGGCCAAGTATTCTTTGGAAATGTACAGTGCTGGCTGACAGTCAGAGCACAAGCAAGTCAAATTCAATTGTACTCTGTTTGAGGGAATTTCTCATGCACTATTTATTCTGAAGCTACTTGATGCAATGAACCTACCGGGTACTTGGCCAATAAACAGTGCCACTGCAGCACTCCAGTTCACACCAGTTATAGAATGATACCCAAACATTAACCATTATAGTCTTGCACAGAGACAGAAAATCTTGCTTATCATTTAAGATTGTTGAAAGTATATTGGGCCACTGAGGTTTATTTTATGAGTTCTTAAGGAATCATGAAGCTTTATAATTATGAACGACAACAGCTTTCAGTAAGATAATCTTCAAATAAGGAAAGTCAAGCTCACCAAGGCAACAAATAATAAACTAATCAATCAGATCTTCACCACTTGTATGGTAGATTTTGCATTTAACTGAAAGTAAGTATCACGATGCACTAACTAGAATGAGCATTGATTTGTTTTAGCCTTAGCACAGTGCACAAACTGATTAAATGTTCCACATTGCACAATATTTTCTAATCAACTCTTACTGAACTAATATTTTGCACCTTATAAACGGGAAATTCGGGATACATGTAACCAGGGTGCTACAGTAATCATGAAAGACTTTAATCTACACATAGACTGGATAGACAACATATGCAATAATATGTGCAGATTACTGTTATTTTTCCCAAAGTGAATCACCTCACATTTATTGGCTTTGAACTCCATTTGCCACCTCTCAGCCCAATCCTGCAGTTTAATCAAGTCCCCTGCAACCTGCAACATTCTTCCACACTGTCCACTATTCCATCAACTTTTGTGTCATCTGCAAACCTACTAACCCATCCATCTATGCCTGCACTAAGTCATTTCTAAAAATGACAAGCAGCAGTGGTCCCAAAACATATCCTTGTGGCACATCACTAGTAACCAGACTCCAAGCTGAATATTTTCCATTAACCACCACGTGTTGCCTTCTTACAGAAAGCCAATTTCTAATCCAAACTGCTAAATCACCCTCAATCCCATGCCTCTGCATTTTCTCCAATTGCCTACCATGTGGAACCTTATCAAAGGCTTTACTGAAATCCATGTCCACCACATCAACTGCCCTACCCTCATCTACACGCTTGGTCATGTTCTCAAAAAATTCAAAGATGTTTGTGAGACATGACCTGCCCTTGACAAAATCATGTTGACTATCTCCCATCAAGTTGTTGCTTGCTAGCTGATTATAAATCCAATCTCTTATAAAAATTTCCAAAACTTTTCCTACAACACATGTAAGGCTCACTGGTCTATAATTACCTGGATCATCTCTGCTGCCCTTCTTGAACAAGGCATGACATTTGCAATCCTCCAGTCCTCTGGTACTAAATCTGTAGATAATGACAACTCAAAGATCAAGGCCAAAGGCTCCACCATCTCCTCCCTAGCTTCCCAGAGAATCCTCAGATAAATTCCATCCAGCCCAGGGGATTTATCTGGTTTCACACATTCTAGAATTGATAACACTTCCTCCTTACTGACCTCAATCCTTTCAAGTCTAATAGTCCCTATCTCAGTCTTTTCCTCTAAATTATTCTCCTTTCTTTGTGTGAAAACAGATGAGAAATATTTGTTTAGCACCTCTCCGATCTCCACAGGGTCCGCATACAACTTCCCACTTCTGTCTTTGACTGGACCTATTCCTAACTTCGTAATCTTTTTATTCCTCACATACCCATAGAAAGCTTTAGGGTTCTCCTTTACTCTAACTGCTAAAGACTGCTCATGTTCCCTCTTTGCTCTTCTTAAGTGTCTCTTTAAATCCTTCCTAGCTAATCTGTACCTCTCCATCGCCTGAACCATCTTGTCTCAACGTCACATAAGCCTCCCTCTTCTGTTGAACAAGCGATACAATTTATTTAGTAAACCACGGTTCCCTTACCTTATCACTTCCTCCCTGCCTGACAGGGACATACCAACCAAGGACATGCAACAGACCCAGAAATGTTAGAGAAGCAGAGACAATTAGGAAGGAGGAATTGAAGGAAATTAGTCATAACAATAAAAACGGTGAGAGAAGTGTGTGGGACTGAAAGCTAATAAATCCCCAGGTCCTGATTGTATAACTCATAGAATAGTAAAATAATGTATTGGTTGTCATCTTCTCAAAGTCTGATGAAGTTGAAATTGTCCTGGCAGATTGGAGAGTGGCAAATATTTAAACATTAAAATGTTTAAACTGATCAAATAAGAGGGAAGGAAAAAACAAAGAATTGCAGACCCTCTGAGGTTGATAGGAGGAAAAATTCTACAATCTATTACACCAGAGGAAATAACAGGATGCTTAGACATGATCAGCAAGGTTAGACAAAGTCAAGACATGCCAAAGAAATATTAATAACTTGAAATATTGACTCTGTTTTCTCTTCATAGATGCTACTAGACCTGTTAAATATCTCTAGCAATTTTGTTTTTGTTTGCCTCAACATCCACAGTTCTTTCTTTCATTTTAGACCAAGTCAACATGGATTAATGAGAAGGCAATCATATTTGACTTGCCCACTGGTGTTTCTTTGAGGATTTAACCAGTAGGATAGACAAGGGAGAAAAATAGTAGACGTAGTGTATTTGGATTTTCAGAATTTTATTCTTACATAAGAAGGTAAAGGCTAATGTTTGGCATGAGTTTATAAATGGTTATACACAGAAAAGAGAGAGTAGGAATAAATGTATTTTCAGAGTGAAAGACAGTGACTAGTTGGTACCACAGGAATCAGCATTTGGGTGCAAGCTAGTCACTATACATATGTATATATATATATGATTTGGATGAGTGCAATATTTCCAGATTTGGCAACAACACAAGATTAAGTATAATTGTGAGTTGTGAGGAGGAGATAAAGAGGCTTAAGAGAGATTTAGACAAGTTGAGTGAATGGGGAAATATATAGCAGATGTCTATAATGTAGGCAAGTTATCCCTTAGATTTGAAGAACAAAATGGCAGAATATTATTTTAACTGTTTTATTTTGGGAAATACTGATGTACAAAGGGACCCAGTCACTATGGCAAGCGTGCAGGTGCAAGAAGGATTTAGGAAGGCAAATATTATGTTAACCTTCATTGGAAGAGGATTTAAGCCTAGGAGTAAGGAAGCCGTGCTGCAGTTCCACAGGGTCTTGGTGAGTATTTTGTGCAGTTTTCGTCTCCATACCTAAAACAAGATATGTATACCATAGAAGGGTTTTAACAAAGGTTAACCAGACTGATTCCTGGGACAGCAGGATTTTTGTATGAGGAGAGATTAGTTCGACTCGGCCTCTATGCACTGGGGTTTGGAAGGATGAGCAGGAATCTCATTGAAACATATAAATACTGACAGGGCTGGACAGATTGGATGCAGGGATGATGTTCCCCTGACTGGGGAATCTAGAGCAAGAAATCATGGTTTTGAGATTCAGGGTAGACCATTTAAGATTGAGATGAGGAAAAGTCTCTTTACTCAGAGGGTGGTGACCCTAGGCATGTCTTTACCACATTAGGTGGCAGAGGCCAAGTTACTTAATACAAGCAAAAAGAAGTAGATAGATTTCTAGACACAAAAGACATCAAGGAGAATGGGGTGGGGGTGCAGGACAGTGTAAGCATGAGTTAGAGGATCAGCCGTAGATAAATTTAACAGTGGAGCAGGCTTGCTGGGTTGGAAGGCCTCCTCCAGCTCCTATTGTCTACATTTCTGAAAATGTTGAGTCATCCTGAGAGATGGATTTAATGAAATCAGTAGCCATTGCCTGATTATCACGCATTCAAACAGTGAACCAGCAGGAGATTTGCCTATGAAACACAAAAGCTGAATTTGATCCTTTGCTCAACCAATGTTCACATATGTGCTGCTTTCAGCAAGAGAGATGGTAAAATGACAAGGGATAAATGAGAACTTGTGTGTTACCCATCCTGATCAAGGGTCTCTGAGATCATATGCAGCCCACAGTAACTTGTGACATCAAGCAATATGGGAATAGTATGGGAATATGGTATGGAGGTAGATGGTCAGCCCTATTCTAGAATAGTAGGGTAGTCTGCAGGACTAATCACCTGCTCCTGCTCCTGCTACTGCTAATATGTTCTTTTGTTTCTCTTACTGCAATCCCAATTGATCCTGCAACTGAGCATAACAAAGGAATAAGCATAGTCTTTCCTAATGTTTATTGCTCAGAATTGCTATGGACATATATCTACCCATTGAGTCATCACATAACCTTGCATAGGCTAAAGTATAAGTGCAATATTTGAATTTATCATTCAGCAAATTTAGTGTGTATGCTGTTCACATGTTTCGTGAAATACACGTATTTTAGATTAGATGAGATTCCCTACAGCGTGGAAACAGGCCCTTTAGCCCAACAAGTCCACACCGACCCTCCGAAGAGTAACCCACCCAGGCCCATTTCCCTCTGATGAATGCACCTAACACAATGGGCAATTTACTATGGTCAATCCACCTGACCTGCACACCTTTGGACTGTGGGGAGGAAACCGACACAGACAAGGGGAAAATGTGCAAACTCCACACAGACAGTCACCCGAGGCTGGAATCGAACCCGGGTTCCTGGCATTGTGAGGCTGCAGTGCTAACCACTGAGCCACCATGCCAGCCATATGCATTTTAATGCAAGAGAAACGTCAAATACCAACGCTTAAATCTAAAGACATAAGAACTTTTGGGAACAGGAAAAGCCTAATTAATATAATAAACCATTCCTTCTTAATTGATCATCATCCATCTAGCCAACTTCACATCAGGAGGTAAATATTCTTCTGTTCATTAGGTGTAAAATGTTGCAAAAGATGTATTCATCATAAAGTCAAATGGGAACAATTTTATGATCTAATTTAAATTGCTTTTACACACAAGCACCAGAGAAATATTAATCACATCCTCCTCAAACATGTCTCTGTCCAAAAAACAGGAACAAAACAATTAGTCTTTCCACTTCAGTGATCATCCTTGGTAAAATTGTGCACAAATCTATTACAAAGAAATGAGAAAGAAAGGTATATATACATGCATGTGTATGTGTGTATCATCATTCACACCCTCCTGATAAATGTTTTGGTGAGCACCAATTGTTTGAGCAACAGTGAGAACTGCTGGGCTTTGGCATCATTACTTGGAAAAGGAGGTTGATGCCTGGTGGACTGTTGTATTTGGAAATGTGAAATGTTTGGGAATGCACCTGCAATCTGCTGCTGACAAGTGAGTAATAAGTGCCACAACCTGAACTGCATTAGGTCTGGGTGTCGATATCACTGAACAGATTGTGCCATCTCATGATTATCAGGTCATGCTGGTAACAATGGCCCTTCAGAGTGATGTCAGGATATCTTATATTAATGTCTGCCCAAAAAGGTGTTTGTGATGGAGCATTCATTTAGCATGTCCTTGTACAGCTGTGAAATGTGGATGTCATATAGTTGCCAAGAGAAGATGTTCAACAGTTTCCATCTTCATTGTCTCTGATTACCAGTAGTCATGATTTGGAGATGCTGGTGTTGGACTGGGGTGCACAAAGTTAAAAATCACACAACACCAGGTTATAGGCCAACAGGTTTAATTGGAAGCACTCTAGCTTTCGGAGCAACGCTCCTCACACAATCACCTGATGAAGGAGCAGCACTCCAAAAGCTAGTGTGCTTCCAATTAAACCTGTTGGACTATAACCTGGTGTGTGATTTTTAACTGATTACCAGTAAATTGAGAAAACCTAAACTGGATTACAAGTGTACATGCACAGGGCAAAAACACACTGGCAGTTATCTACTTAAAGGCAGAGCTCCCATGCTTCTTAAATACTCTTCAAACAGATGCTGCTACCTTTGCATCTTCCACAAAATAGAAGATGGTCCCCTACAAGTTTCCTTGCAAGTCACACGCTATCCCGATTTGGATTTGTCTAACACGTCTTTTACTGTCACTGGGTCTAAATCACAGAAGAACAGAATTAATATGCCATTGATGGAGGCTGTTTGGCATATTGTGTCTGGACTAGCTCGCTAATAAGTATCATGATATAGTGCCATGCACCTGCTTTTCCTCATGCCATTGCTGAAATTTCCTTCCTAACAACACTGTCCCTATAGCCTAGAAACAGCAGTGCTTCAAGTAGTCAGCTCACCGTCACCTTCTCCAGGGCCATTAGGAGTGGAAATGTATGCTGGTCGAGCCAGTAATGTCCTTATCCCATGAGCAAATTTTAAAAGGTCACATACCCGAGGACTTTCTGTAGAGAAAGTTATTTGGAACCAGATGGCTGGTGGAAGACCTAAAGTTCCACTTCAAGAATCCTTGGTAGTGTTATATGATGGCCCTAAACATTGATTATCCTACTTAGAAGTCACTCGAGAAAAATAATAACCTGTCCTGTGGGCTAGCATGCACTGCCGTGAGAACATGTGGCCAGCAATGTCATAATAAATTAATAAATTCCTTTGTCAGAAAAAAAACAACTGACAACAGCACATGGACTAGAATTATATAGGGGCCTGAATGACAAGGGCTCTAGTGAAAAATGTGGCAGAATCATGTGACAGGTCCAATAAAGAGGAATAACTCACTGTGTCTTTTAACCAAGTTCTGGGTATTGAGATGAGATTCTCACTGGGCAGCCCTGAGTTGCCTATTATGGGGGATTATTCCTTGTTAACTATTTTATTAACTCTTAGTCTCACTTCAGTAACATGCAGCTTTATATCGTACAACCCACAATGAACAAACTGAATGCGGAGAATACTCAGCATTAAAGTCAGAGTGAGTACCTGGTGAATTCAGCTTGTCACTTGCTCTAAATGACTTGCCTGTTGGACATTGAGTACCAGCATCTAAGGGGCACTAGCGATTAATAGCTCCTGTCCATATCCATTGGCATCCAACATGTGTCAGCCTCTACAAACTCTTTTGGCACATCTCCGATCCACTTACAGTGCATTTCTGCACTTCAGTGCTGCAAATCAGGGTTCAATTGCAACTATCATTGCAATGCTGCTGCAAGAATACTTTGCACTTTGGGATGTATACCCAGTTCATGGATTAGACCACGCTGCATCTTGGGCCTGTGCACTCAATCTTAATACTCACTCATTCTTGAGTCAACCTGGAAGCTCAGAGCATCCCTGCCTTGCATTGTATTATTTGCTTTATGTCCCATCGGCCAGAGATATCAAACTCACAATACTTAGAATGAAAGAACTAGGAGCAGGAGTAGGCTATCTGGCCTTTCCAGCCTGCTCCACCATTCAATAAGATCATGGCAGATCTTTTCATAACCTCAGCACTACTTACCTGCCCTCTCATTATAACCCTTAATTCATTTACTGTTCAAAAAATTATCTATCCTAGCTTTGAAAGCATTTACTGGGGAAGCCTCAACCACTTCACTGGGCAGGGAATTCGATAGATTCACAACTCTCTGGGTGAAGAAGTTCCTTCTCAATTCAGTCCTAAATCTACTCCCCCTAATTTTGAGACTATGTCGTCTTGTTCTCTTTTCACTCGCCAGTGGAAACATCCTCTCTACTTCTATCTTATCTATTCCTTTCATTATTTTATTTTTCGATAACATCACCCCCCACACCCACCCCCCCCCATTTGAAAATATCCAATCTGATATGGATTTGTTTATTGCATGTTCCATCATTTTTAGTAGCTACTTGGGAGAGGAAAAAAACTACTCCTGAGGACATCCCAAAATCCCTTACAGCGAATTAAATATGTTCTGAAATGCAGGTACTGTTGCGATATAAGAATGACAGTAGGCAGTTTGTTTGTGCACAGCAAATTTCCCCAATTTGCACAATCATAATGATCAGATAATTTGTTTTTTGTGATGTCTGAGGGGTAAGTATTTTCCATGGGATTTTTCTTTAGGTACATGAAAGAGGACTTTGGGTTCAAGTTAACTTCTTACATTTGGCTTCAACTTGTATTCTTGAATGTTGATATTCAATATTTTTTTCCTTCTTTTCATTTAAGTTTTCAGATCTTATTCATTTTTTTGCCTTTCCTCCAAAATAATTCCAGTTACTTGCAATTCTGTGCGATTCCGTGTAACATTAATGCCTATACCATGTGAACACACTGAGCACGTTTCATAAACATTTCAGTTGTCTAACAACATTAAGAATAAGTCAAGCGCAAAATAAAACAAGGCACTTCATCTTTTTTTTATGTGCAGACATAGCTGGCAGAGTTTCTTCCTAAGAGCATTTTCTAGCAATGCACTTACCAATTTCCCAAACCCAACTTTTTGGATAGGCTGACGTTAAATTGTAGCTTTCCTCTGCCTATTTGCCGCTTCTTCCATTTCATGCGTTGCACTTTTGCTTTTTATCATTACACCTCCCTCTGATTAGTAAATTCCCAATCATTTCCAGATCTCACATTAGGTCTGACATTCAGGAATATAACACCCACCTTTCAGTTGATCAATAAAATTCTTAGTCTGTCAGGCATTTTTGACTTTGGCCGATAATGCACTACAGATAATATTGATTCAGCCATCCATTAAACTAAATGGAAACAAACATATTGTCAATGCTGAATCAATATTTTCTACTTTAAACTATCACTAACTGTCAAAATACACCCAGGTCCCCATTATGTGGGATAGAGCACAAAATTAACCAAACCTGTTGTTGGAATCTATTGTGGTCTTTCATGAGACAGTATTTTCAGGTTATAACATCATGGGTTGTAAATGCTGATATTTTTGCTCTTTAATATCTTTATTCTACCATTGTATAATAGAATCTGTACAAATTCAGTACTAATTTGTTTGGATAATATCACTGCAATTGAATTGAATTGAATTGAATTTATTGTCACGTTTATTGAGACACAGTGAAAGCTTTGTCTTGCGAGCAATACAGGGAGATCACAGAGTTAAGTAGCATAGACAGTAAATAATAGGTAAACAGTGGCAAAAATAAAAATGATTTGTGAGTCCATAAACACATATTCTAACAACAGTAGCGTAGAAACTGTTTTGAAACCAGCTAGTGCGTGTGTTCAGGCTTCTGTACATTCTCCCTGATGGTAGAGGTTGTAGAGAAACATTGCCAGGGTGGGATGGATCTTTGAGAATGCTGGCACTCTTTCCTTGACAGCGGGTCTGGTAGATGAATTCTATAGATGGGAGGTTGGCCTTTGTAATTGTCCAGGCCGAATTCACCACTCTCTGTAACCGTCTCCGATCTTGAATGGTACAGTTGCCATACCAGGTAGTGATACATCCAGACAGAACGCGCTCGATGGCGCACTTATAAAAGTTGTTGTTACTGTTCTTTAAAGTAAAATGTTTTTTAGGATATAGCTTCCCAGCTAGAGCCTCAGGGAGGCATTCATATTGCATTGATGGAACAATAACAATATATCAGTACGTAGCATATGTCCTGAGATCACAAAGGAAATTTGCAGACAGTAATTGATTTTGAGGTGAGAGAACAGGATATTTTCTGATCACAGGGTAATGAAAAATAATATTCTCTGTGAATCAATGCAAACATGTAATTATTCACTGTAATAGCTGAATGGGAATATTGTGAAAGTGTATCCCAAATTTCTGTGATGATACAAATTTAGCATGTAATAGTACAGAAGGGTGCAAACATTTAAAAAATATGCATTGAATGACTGGGCAGACAAGTAGTGGTTGTAATCTAATGCATGAAGTAGTTGACTTTGAACATATGAATGCAGTCTGGATCTTTTAAATAGGAGAAGTTAAACTTAAGATGTCAAGTGCAGAAGTCATGAAAAACAATATGATGGATCCTGGCCTTCATCATAAATGGTATGGAAGAGAAAAGTAGGGAAGTATATAGAATGACATATGCAGTTTTGAGCAGGAAATCATAGAAAGCAGAAACTTACAAAAACAAGCAATATCATAATTCATCAGAATGATGCACAGGATACAGAATTGAATGGATAGGATGAATTTGAGTTCCAGTCCATGGAGCTGAGAAGATTGGGGGTAAGTTGGATTGTGGTGTAAAAACTGGAATCGAATTGTAAATATGAAAATGTTTATGCTCTTAGTAGGAGAGTTCAAACCTAATTTGAGCTAAACTGGCTACAAGCCAATTTAAGGTTTGGGACAATTTGGATTCCATTGACAATTTAAGTGCTTTTCCTCAATAATAATTGATTATTATTGAGGAAACAATTGTAATTATTAGAGGTGGAGAAATTTGGATAATTAGGATAAAAATGGCAGGTGATATGCTGCTATGAGTAAGAAAAAGGTTGAATCAAGTGGCCCACTCCAGTCTGTATTCACAAAAATGTGTCTCATTTCTCCAAAGTCCATGCTAAGTATTAATTTATAAATACATTTAACCTCGATATTTTTACATTATTCATACAGTGTGGATATTGTAAATACTATAGCAGCATGATAGTTCTTGATGAAATATTTAATTAAAATATTCTTTTCACAAAAACAAATCGAGGAAAAAAATTACTTAACCTACCTAACCCAATTTCCCCATTGCATCTACAATCTGACCTGTCAGGGCCTCAGTTTAACCCATTTGACTTCACAAATCTTATCTGAAAGTAAAAGAAACAATCTTCCATTTATTTAGAAATTTTCATAACCATAGACACCTCAAAGAAATTTACAATTAAGTACTTTTGAAATGTTGCAATGAAGGGAACAAAGCAGCCAATTTGCTCACAGTAAACTGTGTAATAAAGAACAGATAATCTGGTTTTGTGATGTTGACTGAGGGATAAAATGTTGTTCAGGACCTGAAGGGTACGTTTCCTGCTCTTCTTTCAAACATTTCCATGGGGTCCTTTACATCCACCTGAGAGGCAGACTGAGCTTTGCTTTAACACCTCATCTGAAGGATGGCATTTCCTTTAGTCCTACACTGGAGCGTCAATCATGATTTATGTGCAAACGCATTCTGAACTAAAGTGCAGAATAACAATCTGACCTTCAGAGTCTGGTCTATGTACTGTCATTTTGTGTATAATCAGGAGAGACTCCGTCAAGACCAATAATAGACAACAGAACAGAGAAGAATGTAAAACAGAAACCAACAATAGAATAAGAGACTTTCAATGATAGGTAAAGGGTTCAAAAGTTTAAAGATTGATTAATGTGAAGAAGTTGTTAAAGCAGGTACCATTCCAATAAAGTATTATAATGAAGAGAAATTCAGAATGGCTTTGGAGGTCAAATAGGAGAGAGTGATGTCTGCCCAATATGTGCATGAGATTGCCACATTAGTTGCACTCCCTTCTTGAAGCTGGCATCAGGTATCTCAGACCATTTGTAGATGCTGGAGAGCTGCTGGCAACAGTGGATGCTCACCTACAGCAAGGTAGCTGAGGAGGGCAGAAAATAATCTGGCTGCCAAATCAGGCCTTGACTGGAGATTGGATGTGATCCTAGATGGGGGAGGTTTGGTCTTTGTCAGACTGACAGTGGGATATGTTTTGTCAGATCCCAGGACAGATTTGGTCATCCTGACCCTGCAAATTTTAAAAGTATTCAATTTTTGAGCATTCTCTGGTGGACCCAATGACTATGTCACTCAATGCCTGGTAAAGTAGAAGTGTGAATGGTGACTGCATATTTTGTTCTCTTCATGTCTGAACATTGAAATGATGCTCCTAAAAAGGCATGGAATAAGGATTCCATATTTAAGCAGCATCATACCTGAATCAGACTGAAATTCTTAACACTCATTTATGTGACCTGCCTGAAATCCAATAAATTCAATGTCAATGATGTGGCAAATATGTTTTCAATCCATCATGTTTTTTATCGACGTTTGGGGTATTATCAGACAGTGTAAATCATGATGATGCAACCGATAATATGATAATACAACACTCTGACATCTGTAGAGTGAAAACACCAGCCTAGAATGAGCCTGTGACAAGAGAGGTCTGAGATAATACATCAGGGAGTTGTATTTGCTAACTATGTACCAATCTAAATAGAGGAGTGTTACAGTAAAGAAAGAGTTAATGTTAAGGAGCAAGCAGCCTCAGGGAAAGTATATGCGCAGATACAACTTGAGACACAGACTCATATCTGAAGAAAGGTCAGAGACTCAAAACACTAATTCAGTTTTTGTACCACAGATGTTGCCAAACCTGCTGAGTTTCTCCAGCAAGTTCTGTGTTTGTTTCAGATGTCGAGCATCCACAGTTCTTTGTTTAATTTAGTCCCTTAATGCGCATGTAGAAGTATTGGCTTGAAACACAAATAAAATAGGGCAGAAAGGCCTATGTTGTGCTTATGCAGAAGTCTAAGTTTGGCTTAAAGTTCATTGGAGTTTGTCCATCTCTAGTAGTGGCTGGATTGCCTTGTCACTGAAAACTTCCCTGAGTATAGGTAAATGCAATTATTCACCTGAAGAATTTAAATGGACTCACAGATGATGAGAAAGACATGTAGAGGTATCATGTTGACTTTGCCAGGAAAGGAATTTAAAGTAATGGTATCACAAAGTGCTGGAGAAACTCAGCAGATCTGGCAGCATCTGTGGAGAGAGAAGGTTTGGTTCAGTGTGATTTTTCAACTTGAAACATTATCTTTTCTTCTGTCCCCACAGATGCCCTCTACTTTTTTGTCATTTACATAAATGATTTGGATGCGAGCATAAGAGGTACAGTTAGTAAGTTTGCAGATGACACCAAAATTGGAGGTGTAGTGGACAACGAAGAGGGTTACCTCAGATTACAACAGGGTCTGGACCAGATGGGCCAATGGGCTGAGAAGTGGCAGATGGAGTTTAATCTGGATAAA
>NC_057719.1:22389403-22405010 GCF_004010195.1 Chiloscyllium plagiosum
GGCTGGTACAATTGCAACATTTAAGAGGCATTTGGATGGGTATATGAATAGGAAGGGTTTGGAGGGATATGGGCCGGGCGCTGGCAGGTGGGACTAGATTGGGTTGGGATATCTGGTCGGCATGGACGGGTTGGACTGAAGGGTCTGTTTCCATGCTGTACATCACTATGACTCTTTGACTCTTTGTTGCCAGGCCTGCTGAGTTTCTTCAGCATGTTTGGTTTTCATTTCAGATTTCCAGCATCCGCAGTATTTTGATTTTGTTGTAAGAGATTTAAATGAAGATATTGTTGAGTTGGATGAAGAGAGATCACGTAAAAACAGTAGGAGAAAGAAGTGATCATGGATCAGATCGATGTGACAGATCTTCTTGAAAGTAGGTTGGGAACAAGAATTTTCTTTTTTGCTTTCGTAGTGCTTTACCATTGATGCAATGTAATGTACTTTTTCACAGTAGGTATTTGAAGACAAATTTTAAAATGAGTTTCCAATAAATCACCTATATAGTGACTTGGGGTTTTTGACTACACTAGCTGGGTTAGTAGCATTGGCATAACTAGTTGTTTCCTGTGAACAACAGAGCAGGCCCAGCAGCATCACAGGAGCAGGACAGATGATGCTTTGGGTCCTGATGAAGGGTCGCAACCAGAAACATCGACTCTCTTGTTCCTCTGATGCTGCTTGACCTGGTCTGCTTCTTCCAGCTCCACGCTTTTTCAACTCTCACTTTCCAGCCTCTGCAGTCCTCACTAACTCCTGTGAACAATACACTTGTTTGCAACTATGTGGTTCAATACCATGTCATTTTTGGAAGGTACCTTTCCTGATTCTAAATTGATTTATAAATTGAAAAAAAATTAAAAAATCATGAGGGGCATGGATAGGGTAAATCGACAAGGTCTTTCCCCTGGGTTGGGTGAGTCCAGAACTGGAGGGCATGGGCTTAAGGTGAGAGGGGAAAGATTTTAAAGGAACCTAAGGTGTAACTTTTTCACACATAGCATTATGCATGTATGGAATGGGCTGCTGGAGGCTGATACAATTACAACATTTCAAAGGCATCTGGATGGGTATATGAATAGGAAGGGTTTGGAAGGATATGGGCCAAGTGCTGGCAAATGGGACCAGATTAATTTAGGATATCTGGTCAGCATGGATGAGTTGGGCCAAACCGTCTGTTTCTGTGTCGTACATCTCTATGACTCCATGAGTGTAATAATTTCATAGAGTCATTAAACATGGAAACAGACCCTTCAGTCCAACCAGTCCATGCCAATCACAATCCCAAACTAAACTACTGTAGTCCCATCTGCCTGTGCTTTGCCCATATCCTTCCAAGCCTTTGTTATTCACGTACTAATCCAAATATCTTTTAAACGTAACTGTACCCGCAACTACCACTTCCTCTGGCAGTTCATTCCATACACGAACCACTCTCTGTGTAAAAATGTTGCCCCTCATGTCCTTTTTAAATTTTTCTCACTTTAAAATATGCCCAGTGGTCTTGAAATCCCCCACTCTAGGTAAAAGACACCTGCCATTCACCTTACCCATGCCTCTCATGATTTGAAACAAACTTCTCTAAGGCTATCCCTCAATCTCCTACTGTGAATTCAGCCCTAGCCTCTCCCTATACATAACTCAAACCTTCCAATCCTGGTAACGTCCTGGTAAATCTTTTTGGAACCCTTTCTTGATAATATCCTTCCTTTCAGTTAAAGTTAGTGCTGAGTTTTAATAACGGAGACAAGACGTTGCTTTTTTTTTCTTGTCTTGAAATCTAACAATAAAAATGTTTGTATCCAATGGATGAATGTGAGCAGGCACAGAGCGAAGAGTGGGGGCGAATGCGAGAAAGGGAGAATGAGAATGAACGAGGGAGAAAGGTAAAGAGAGAGAGAAAAAAATCACGAACATGTAGCACCTGCCGCAAGTCACGGTATTTAACATTACAATCCAACAGAACGGGCGTGCTCAATTGTACTCCTATCATCTGAGGTGTAACTGTTACCAGTCCTGAATAAACAAAGCGGAGTTGAACGGGGCTGAAGCCCTTTCCCCGTTCTGTTTGCTGACAGAGCTAATTTCACCCACTCCCCTCTATTTACTATTTCAATAACAATGCTCATTGCCTGCTGGTGCACTGGCGGCCCGAGAGGTTAAGTACAAGGGAAGCTGAGTCCGGAACACGAGTGCACTTGTGGCGAACGGAGAGATATGGGGCCACTTTGTCAGAGTTGTTCCACACTTAGCCAAGGTGACTGCGCGGAGGAGAGGCACAATGGGGCTGCTCGGTTACCGAGCTTGTAACATCCCTCTCCACAGCATGGCACCGTGTAACTTGACTCCACCTGTGAGCTCATTGGAGACAGCCCTGGCGAATCCCCCAAGCATGCAGGAGGGCCCGGAGAGTGGGCTGCAAGAGTTGAGTTACATTCGTGGGTTAGTGAGATCAGCAAGTGGGCGTTTTCCCGTTTCAGACTGAGCGAGTGCGAGGGTGCTTCAACTTCATTCCGTTCCCAAGAACTCAACAGGTTTCCCCTGTTGTCGGACGGGTAAAGAGCTGCAGTTCTCAGGAATCCGTGTCACCGTTAACGGTAAGCGCTCATCCTCGTCCTGAGTCGGAGCTCTAGATTGGCGCAAGCGAGGCAGGGGGACATGCTCCTGGGAGAACCAGGCACTATCCCCGGTCATGCAGCGTCAAGTCCAGTGGCTTCAAAGTCAGGGGAAGGAATAATCGTCAGATGCAAACAACTTTGACGCGCAGGGTGGAAGTTGTGAAGAAGTCACGCACCCTGTACACACTTTTGCTAAGTTGGCACTAAGCGATCTCAGAACCAGTAAATCTCAGGGGAATTATGGGAAGTGGGTAGGGAGGGGGCTCTTAGTGTGACAATTTAGGGACTCTTGCTAAAAAGTCTTGGATGAACAAACTCCACCGCCCCAGTTTCCTGAGGCACTGTCTCCCTCATTCGCGTCTTCTCTAGGGTTCTCTCTCTCTCTCTCTTTCCGACATACACACCCACACCTTCCACGCCGATCCCTTCACGCTCAGAAGATCATCAATTCTTCCAGGCTCCAGATTTCTCGTCCAATAGCCGCATTTTGCAGACTGGAATGTGGCTGAATCGCTCAGTGAAATCGCACAACTTGGAGTTACCAGTTCAGGTGCAAGTTGTTCTGTACTTACATTACACAGGGCAGGTCGAGCCGATTGACTGCACATTATATACCTTTCAAAGGTTACCTGGCTGACTGTCTCTCTCTCTCTCTTCAACAGTCCTCCTCATTCTTACTTCACACTTTTAAAAGATGATATTTTCTTTCCCCGTCTTCTGAATCCTTGCATGTTAAATTGCACTGTCAACGCTACTTCTGTCTTCGCTTGGAAGTAGATGAGTTAATCGGCGCAATAATGTGTAAAATAGAAATGAGAGAGGTGCGTCTAACCTCTGTTTTATATATAAAAAATTACCCGGTCAGAAGTTTAAACTGTGTCAATGGTTATATATTTGCATCAATGCCTGTTTAAACTCTTCATGTGTCGCCCTCTGTCCTTGCCATTTACTAATGCAATCCGCCAAATGAGCCAATATATCAGAAATGAAGAAACAAATGTTTCAGATTTTAGAAGAAGTTTTTTTTTAAATCTAGCATTTTTGTTTAAGAGGATGGTTTTCACTTTGCCAATATCTCCGCCTTTCAGACTCAGTGAGTAAACTCTTTCATTACTGGTCCCAACTGACCTGTAGAGTCAGGATATGAGCCACTGACTTCAGTTGCGCTTTTTTTTTAACGTTTCCTTATTAATGTGACCTTTCATCTCCAGTCTATCTCTTCACCCGCTATTAAAAGAACATTGTCTATGAAGGGAATCAATCTTTCAGTGTGCTCTCGTGCGGAACGAGATGAGCTTTGGCAACTGCAGTTATCATTGCTCATTGAACAACTGAACTGGCTGTGAGCTTTCGAGTTTTGCTGATTTTTAAAATCCCCAGGAGAAAGGGTAATCTGATAGAGCTCTTTAAAATTGCGAAGGTTCGGTAAGGTTGACATCAAAATAAATGTTTCCAAAGTTGGGGGTCAAAAATGTGCAACGTAGTCGCAAATTAATCCAATAAGGAGCTGAGGGGAAATCTCTTTGAGGGAAATGGAGGTTTTGAGAGAGCAGTTTGGATTCCTGTAAGAGGAAACAAGATAAGGAAGAAAAATGTATCTGTTGTTGGGATGCCTGTGTGAGAGCAAAACTAGCAGCATCGCTCTGTTGGACCCAAAGCCCTGAGGTTCTGTGTAAGTTAATGGTCGATAATTTAGTGTGTATTACAGCCAGCAAAACACGCGTTAACCTGACGCAAAGAAAGGGAATAACCCGCACAGAAAATGACTTCAGGAGAACAAGACACCAACTCCCCGGTGAGGGAAAGCAAATAAATTGACTCAGTGTAACCCAAAAAGGAAACCACATTTACGAAATAAATCCAGTCTAATAAATATTAACACGAGACAGAGCAGAAAGTCTTGGAGTAAGAGAAACGTAATGTCTCCTCGGAGAATTAACTTTATTTACACCAAGTTCAGATATAACCCCCCCCAAAAAAAAAATTCAAATCTAAAATTTCAAGGCCTGATTTGGTAGGATTTGCTGTTCATTTTGTATTCACTGTTTATTAATGGGTTTGAATCAATTAATACTTTGCAAACTAAATATCCATAATGATTCATTGTGGCAATTATAGATTAAATGCAAAACACTTCATCATTTGGGGTGACATTTTGATTTATTTTTTCAATGTCGATCCTAGACACATTTAAAAGCGCTAGGCTATTCAAAGTTTGTTTTATTAAAGCGTTTTGATTGTGCACGTGGACAGGAGGCCATGATTGGTGAGAGGCAAAATCCATCCTTGCCTCAGCTTTTCTTGAATCAGTGATTTCAAGTTTCCAGTACTCCACCCACCCCACAAATCTCCCGTTTGCAGCAGCTTGGCTCAGTCCGGCCTGTGTATAAAATTATAGGAGTCAAGAACGCAGATTGAGACTGTGTGCTGGGATGAGATTGAATGACGTTGGGATTTTGAGAAGCTGCTTGGGAAATATATCATCACCTGTCGTGTGCTGTAATTTTGCTGTTTTGTTTTCGTGTGACTCATTATGTGTGGGGCCTACTAGACAAGTTAATGACTACAGAATTCCTCCTGTGTACATTGCTCGATGATCACTGTGCTGAAATGTTGCTGTTTCCCTTCCCACTATTCACCCGTTGTTGACTTGTTTATTCATGTGCCTAACAGAAGGGACACGTTCCAAAAGCAATATGGGGCGCTGCTTTCTTCAAACTACTTTTGGAATCTCACCAGAATATTCCCCGCCCCTATTCTTTCTCTGTCTCACACGCGCATTTCTTTTAGAGACTTGTTCATTTTAGGAGCCCGTGTCGCTTTCTCCTTGGCACATTAAGCTGCAATCCACGCTCAACTGTAACATTTCCTATTGATCCGCATTCTCAGCGGTTCGCCTTGTCAAACGCTGATCTCACTCCGAGAGTTGGCGGCAGCGAGAACTGATGTATTCAAGCCATTTGTCTGGCCATGGAGCTGGGACTGGCTGTGAAATTCACGAATCCTGGGCTAAAGATAGTGAAAGGCATCAGGGAGAGCTCTTTTGTGTGTGTGTGTTTCTTCAACAGGCACTGGTCACGTTTAAGAGTTCCTGTTAGTCTCTGGCAGAGGGTTCACTTAAAGATGTGCACTGCATCCCGCTAAGGCCTTATCGAATATTTTCTACATTCAGCAGAAACCAGAGTGAATATCTCCTGCAGCTACAAAGTTAAAAATCACACCACACCAGGTTATAGTCCAACAGGTTTAATTGGAAGCTCACTAGCTTTCGGAGCGACGCTCCTTCATTAGGTGATAGTGCTACATCACTGTAACACGAGACAACAATCTAGGTCCCTCAGTTTGTTCATTCAACAATAGTTGGATTGTTGAGCAAAATAAATATCACATGCACAAGCGTTTTGTTTCTTATTTTGCCCTATTCATTCAAAAGGTAGGGCTCTGAAATTGTACGTTAAACTTTCAAAGGCATATTACTTTTATAAAACAGTTGCCATAAATGTAACATTAATTCTGTTCACTGGCACGAGCCTTTGTTTAACATCAGAAGCTTTATGCTTGTATAGTCAGAATACCGTTTGAGATATGTACGACATGCAGACGGCTGCTGTCATCCATCTCAAATGTTACACATTGCTCCACTGCCAACACAGCCTGTTCCAACTCTCCGATATCAACACTTTTGCTATTATGAGCATACCGTTTACCGAGATGATAGCGTTGCATGTGTAGGAGTTGAAAATGAGACATAAATTAATCATATATCATGACAGATGGGAATTGTTCAGGTATACCTGATGCACAAGACAAGTTGAACCACCTATGGCATTACAAATGAGATTGGTTCATGTACAGATCCGCTTGGCATTCATTTAACAATACAGTCACGGGGAGTTAGATTTCCATGGAAAGGGGCCATTCGGCCCACATTGTACATGCTGGTCATTAACATACATCTATTCTAATCTTATTTTCCAGCACTTGACCTGTAGCATTGTGTGTTATGGGTTTTCAAATCCTCTTCTAAACACTTCCTGCTTTCAGTCAGTGAGTTTGAGATATTCACAATTCTCCGGTTGAAAACAACTCTGAGCACTCCTCTAAGCCACCTACTCCTTACTGTGAAACTATGACACTTTGTTATTGATTCCTCTACTAAAGGGAAATGTTTCTCCTATGTACCTGTTCTATGCCCCTCAGGTCTTTGTACACATCAATCAAACCTCCCTCAGTCTTCAAGAACAACTTCAAACATTGAGAAACATCAATAAATTCACCAACTTCAAACACGGAAAGACACAAACATTGTGTTGTACAACACCACCACGAAGGAAAACAACCCTAGCCTATCTAATCTCTGATCATAGTTGAATCAGTCCAGGTCAGACTACATCCTGGTGAATCTCTTCTGCATCCTCTCTCTTTTTTACTCACTTGTGGAATGTGGGCATCACTGGCTGGGCCAGTATTTATTGACTGTCCCTAGTTGCCCTTGAGAAAGTGGTAGTGAGCTGCCTTCTTCAACCACTGCAGTCCCCCTGCTGTAGGTTGACCCACAATGCCATTAGGAAGGGAATTCCAGGATTTTGATCCAGCCACAGTGAAGGAATGGCGATATATTTCCATATCAGAATGGTGAATGGCTTAGAGGGGAACTTGAAGATGGTGTTTTTTTCTTATATCTGATGTTCTTATCCTTCAAGATAGAAGTGATTGTGGTTTTGGAAGAAGTGCAATCTTTAGTACATTCACATCCTTGCTATAGTGCAGCAACCAGAACTGCACACAGTACTCTGGCTGTGGTTTTATGAACATTTTATACAGCTCCTTCTTCATTTCCTTGCTCTTGCATTCAATATCTTGACTAATAAAAGGCAAGTATCACATATGCCTTGTTAACTGCCTTATCTATCCATCCAACTGCCATCAAGGGTCTATGAACATGCACACCAAGGTCTTTCTGTTACAAAAATAGAAATTGCTCGAGAAACTTATGATCTGACCTTCCAAGATTCTGATCTTCAGTACTTCCTAGATTCTCACCATTCAACATTTACTCCCTTACCTATCTATTTCATCCTGTAATCTAAGGCTTTCCTACACCATTAATTTTCAAGTCACCTCTGAAATTAATGGTCTTGTTCATGTCTAGATTATTAATATACACAACAACAACAAGAGAGTCAGCACTGAACCATCTGGTTTGCCACAGGATACAGGTTTCCAGTCACAAAAATTGCCTTCAAACATCACACTCTGTTTCCTGTCACCAAGAAAATTTCAATTCCAAGTTGCCAAATTGCCCTGGATCACGTGGCCTCTTAGCTCCTTAATCAGTCTGCCATGTGAGACCTTATCAAAAGTTTAATGAAGTCCATGCAAACTACATCAACTGCATTAGTCTCATCTACACACCTACTACTTCTTTGAAAATTTCAATCATATTTGTTTGACTCAACTCCCCCTGACAAAACCATAGTTTTGCTTTCAACTCATTCATGGCCAGAATGGTTTAATTTTGATTCCGAATAGGTTAGTTTGTTTCCAAAGTTTGGAATCTGCAGTTTAAAAATAAAACTTATTCTCTCATGTTTATGATTATAGAGCATTAAAGTCATGCATTAGCTTGCATTTCTGGTAATTCCATTTCTTTGCCATGATCCAACAAGACCCACTGAGACTGAATGCAAACAATGTGCCTTTAAAGTTCCATGAGGATCACAATTGGATTCTCACCCATAAAAACAGTAGGAGCCTCACACGGAATTCAGTTACACTCCATCGATGCCATTTCTGAGAGTTTCTGGTTTGCTTCCTAAAGACTGGAAAGCTGAACTGCATTTTAGTTGGCATGGGATGGGAAATGCTTCTCAGCTCCTGATACTAAGGCAGATCAGACTCACTGGTTGTACCGAAGCTTCATGACTGATCTGAATCCTCCAATGAAGGGAATCAAATCATTTCAATTTTCTGGTCTTCTCACACCAGGGATAAATTTGAACAGCATTGGGGTTTTTAAGGAAGGAGGCTAAAGTATTGCCTCCTCCACAGGTATGTATTCAAAAAAGGTTTGCATTTTCTGTAGTGTCAAGAAGGTGTCCCTAGGACAAGCTCCATGCAAGTAAAGGGCCTTCCCAGTAACCCAGTAATCCTACATGAGGATGAAGACTGGAAATCACTGACTGTCATGACCTGCATCTAATATCTGAATATATACCTGTAACATTTCAAAATATGTGCCCCTCCATTGGATTATTAGGGGACAATGTAGGAGATTGTGTTATATCTTGATTTCAGTTCTAAGGAAAAACATGCTTACTGCATCAAGAGCAATTCTTTTGCTACTGTTCACATCTTGTCACTTCACCCTATTCCCCCTTGCATCCAGATGTGAGGGCACAGTTTTTCTATTCCTGGGTCCCTTGGCATGCTAGATTCTCTAGACAGCAACCAAATGAGCATTTAGAAGGCAATTGCCCTTTTTACCCCCATGTGGTCTATGCATTCAAGGACAGGAACAGCAAAGATCTATTGATGTGATCACAAGGAATTCACCATAATTTACAAACTTTCTTCAGAAAAAAAGTAGTTTTATTTTGTTAATTGAGGTATGGGAATTTTATACTGAGCAATAAAACACATTTTGCTGTGCTTCCCAGGACAGATTAGACTGAGTAAAACTTCATTATTTCTGCACAATGTTTCTCAATCTTGCAGAGGAGCTGTAAGGTATTATGGTGATCCTTTTTGTGCATTGTCCCTGCTAACTTTTTCTGTGAATACTGATTTTGTGTCAATTAATGCCTAGTTATCCCACAGGCCTCATGCAACTGACTGAGACAAATAAAGGCCATTTCATGTTAAAAGTGCTTTAAGCAGGTGAACAGATCATCAGTAAATTATGAAAGGCCAATGTCTGTTTTACTGCATCACACAATCTTATTACTTTTCTATTCCCTGATTCGGAGTGGCGTTTCTGACTTCCCAAGATGTTCTCCCATTTGACGAGACTTTCTTATGTTTGCTGACTTTCTTACGCACCACTTCATCCCAGAAGTAATTCTTGTTGCTCACTTGCTCTCTGTTGTCACATCTATCCTGAGCCCTCGCTCACATTGAATATTAGGAAGAAGTGAGTGGGAGAGTCAAACAGTCAAGCAGTAACAGGGGGAAGAGTTAGAATATAGGAATTAAGTAGATTTAGTGTATTGCTTTTTTGCATTGAGTATATTTTTAAAAGTTATTTCATTACTGACATTGGAATGTACAATACTTTGAAATGCAAGGCATGTTTTTATGATTTTTTATGAAAAATGTCCTATTAAAGGTAACTACAGCTTTTATATTGTTGATCATTGTAATTAGCAGATTCATTTAATGTTGTTTTACTTAAAACTCCATCGTTAAGGAGCACAACTGCATCTTTAAGCAAGGGCTTACTGAAGTATGTATCATATGCAGTGTAAGGCTTCCTTTATATTTTTTAATAGTCTTTGCACCAGAAAATCACCCTATAACTCAATCAGATATCTTTGTTTCTGCTTGCCATACAACAGTCACCCTTGAGGAGTCTATGAATGAAATTACCAATGAGCTGTTTCTAGTTACCTATTATCAACTTAGAGAAGAAGCTTTCATCTAACCAACTTGAGGTGGATTTTGACCAGAGATGAAAGATTCTTAACATAGAATGTTAACTCTGGACCACCCAATCTCCACAATGTTCTATTTCTGAAATATATAAAGTTCTGTGTTGTATTTTAAACAGTACAGAATTTTAAATGTTAATCAAATGTGAATTCAATTCTAGAATTGCTAACATTCTCTACTCGTTTTTACTTGAAGTTTTCTTTTCAATTGTAACATTATAACTATGATATATGCTCACATTTAACAAACATATTTATATTCAACCTTTTAATTTCTTTGAGATCTTGTATTATATCTAATTGATCCTTGTAAAGACTCCACATAATTAACCAAAAAAATGTGGAAAGGTTTCTCCAAATAAATTTTTCAAGGTGAAATGTAATTCAAAATGTTGGTCAACTAAAGCTGAATGAGTCCCACTGACAACAATTAGGCTTCTTTAAGCTTCCCACAGTCCTCCGTTAACTCAGCTGTAGTTACTAACAGGAAGAAATGAGCTTTATTGTTCAATTAGTTTGGGGGAATAAACAGACAAGTAATAGGGAGTTTCTCAGGCAACAAACAAACAGTGTTCTGAAACTGCTTCTGTTGAACCTCAATATTACTCACAACCTCATTAGTTTCCAACTTTTCCATTAACAGATAAAGAGAAAAGCTCAATGATTTAACAAACACTCCTGAGTAATGTACAAGAGTAGGTTGCTGTCTGACAGCCAATTCCTTATTCATCACTAGCCTTCAATTGCTTGCTTATCTTGATATCGTTGCCTGTTTTACTGATAATTCTATTATCAGTGATGGTCTGAGCATTCCACTTTCATTCCTTCCAAATCACTTCCATACTCCATTCTTCCCTGCATTCATAAGAAACAGGAGCAGGAGAAGGACATTTGGCCCCTTGAGCCTGCTTCGCTATTCAACAAGATTTTGGCTGATCTGTCCTCGGCCTCAACTCCTCTCTCATGCCAGCCAGTAGCAATGAGCTCCCTGATATTTCAAATACCTATCTACTTCCTCTTTAAATACTTCCAGTGATTTAATCTCTAGACTCTCAGGAGTAGAGAATGACAAACATTCACTATCCTCTGGCAGAAGAAATTCCTTTGCATCTCAGTTTAAAACGTGTGATATCTTATTCTGTAACTATGTTTCCAACTTAGAGATTTCCACACGAGTAGAAAAATCTGCTCAACATTTACTTATCAAAGACCTTTTTAAGCCTACTCAGAACCTTAATTCTCATTCTTGTATGTTAAAATTCATTCCCTTATCTGATTACTCTCACTCTTTCTTTCCCAGGACCATAAACTGTCAATGTTCTTACTTTGCCTTGTTGCTTTCCATTTACAATGTGAGGGTCTTTAAGATAGCTCTCTCTATCTCTCATTTAACAGTGTGTCAAAATAGAATTCCAGAGACTTGAGTACATAACTTGAGCTATACTGGCAGATTTATTGATTTTTGGATACATTATTAACCAAACATCATCCTTTTGAGTGGATGTAAAAAGCAGTATTTAAAGAACAGCAGGGAGTTATCAGTATCCTGGTTAATATTTGTTTGTCAACCAACAATGCTAAAACAGATTATTTGGCCATTATCTCATTGCTGCTTACGGAACATTTCTGCATACAAATTGCCTGTTGCATTTCTTATATCACAGGAGTGACAGTACTTCAAAAAATACTTAATTGGCTGTAAATGCTTGCAATGTCTGTCTTATTTTAGATAAATATTGACAGTGTTGTGGTTTGAGCAATTTTCTTTAAATATTTCAGCAGTTTCAAATATTTCTGTTCTAAAGAGACCATTAGACAAAAAAAAGCTTAAAGAGGCAGACAATCTAAATAATTGTGAAATAATTATCAAAAGACAAAAGTTTATCCTCTCCCTGAGTGACATAATGTTTATGGAGCAGCAAATCCAGGTTTGGTTAAATTGCATTCTCCCTTTGGTTGATGTTGTGAAATGGCTCAGATTAATTTCTAGGATATGTACCTATTGTATTTGATACAGTCTCTCAAATATATTGTACGTACATTGAAAGACAAAAACTTAAATTAAAAAAAACTAGGATAAAGAGCCCATGGCATTCCGTTGTGTTAAAATTCCCTTTCCCTTCTTATTATTATTGACCTGTCCCATTCTCATGTTACTTTGCTGTGTTTTCCTTCACCCATACATGTAATCTTTTATAATCTTGAATGATAAAGTTTCTGTTTATGTTCTATTTTCTAGTTTATCATATCCTGCTCTTCAACAATCTGTCAATGTTTTCAGTCAAGCTATGGTCCTTCACTGAATTCTTTTCATTACGGGTGAACAGTTTATTTGCTGGTTTTGGATTCTTCTCAGCTTGAAACAAAACTCTCTCTATATGAATTGGAAGATTCAAATATCTGGACTGTATTAAGTTTAGAACTGTGTCTACTTGATAGGTGTGAGGAAAGTTAGTGAAGTTTCTTTGGGATCAAGCTAGTTTCAGAACGACTTGCCTGGAACTGAGTTGATCTGCTGTGGAATTTCAGCAATCCAGTATTGGAGAGTTATAGGAATGCTGGATACCAACATGTTGCTGATGATTCATCTGCAAGACAGATTTACTCATGAGGCACAAAATAGGTGGCTCTTTCATTGGGAGACGAGCATTCTTCCTATGCAGATCCACAAAACCCTGTCAGCAAAGGCCCCAGCATTTCTAAGGAGATAGACCGACAGCAGGAACATTACCAATGTTCTGAATACCTTTCACTTTGAGGCAATTACAAGCCAGTGGAACCCCTGTGTCAACTCAAGTCTTCAACCATTTATTATGACCACTGGAGGAGATCCATGTTGGCTCAGCTTAGCTAAGTGAGATGTTTCCAGTTATGAAGACAGTAGGCAAACCACAAAATAAATTGCAACAGTATAATTCAATTTTGTTAAACTAATCGTGCGCATCGATGTAATATATGACTGTGGAGGCCAAGTCATTGAGTATCTCTAAAATAGAGATATATAGGTTTTTGATTAATAAATGGGATCAAGGATTATGGGGAATAAGGCAAGAGAATGGGATTGAGAAACCTATCAGCCATGATTGAGTGGCAGAGCTTACCTGATGGGGCTGAGTGGCCTAACTCTACTCTATATCTTATGGTCTTATATGTAATGGCTGACCTTCAGTGCCTCCTGGTATCCAAAAGTCTAATTTTTAAAACCATTAATGGTCTCAGTCCCTCCATAGCTTGCTATTTTTCTCCAGCCATATACCCTCTAAGAACCTGTGTTCTTGTTTCAAGTTTGACCTTATCTGAGAAAGAGTTAGAGTTAAGGTTAGGGCTTGGGGTTGGGATAAACCTAACCAAACCCATTTCTGTTGCCACATGATTTACGTAAGTACTTTCAACCATCAAAATCCCAAACTTTAGAATTCTGTTCTGCCCTTCTCAAACATTTTCTCAACCATTTAAGACATGCTTAAAATCTATTTCTTTGATCATGCTTTCAGTTGCTCCTCTTTTTCTGCTGTACAATACCCATTTTTGTTTAATTATGGTTGTGTGAAGTGCTTTGTGATGGTTTTCTACATTAAAGGCACTATATAAATGGAAGTTGTCACTGTTATTTATATAATCAATTGATTCAGATATTGATTTCCACATGATGTTCCCTTACAGGTCTTGAAACTACTGAAAGAAAATTAGCTCACAAACTTTCAAAGACCAGTTTCATTTCCAGTGCTGTTTTTACTGTTGTAAAAGCATCCCATAGTACTTCATACAGGGGAGGACTGGCACTGATTAGTGATAGGTTGAGGCTTATTGACAGAAATCATGGCCAAAAAGATAGCTTTTCAAAATACATTTGAAAGTAGAGAAAAGGATAACAAAGGAAGGGATTTGCAGAGAGTGTTCCAAATATAGGATCTAGCCTTTGAAAGATAGACCGAGTGGCTAGTGAATGTAAAGGAGCCAGAGTCAGAAGACTGGAAGGTGCAGACTGACACCTAGTACTGGAGAATACTGAGTATGTAGGATTGGACAAGGTCTGGGAAGAATTTACAAATGAGGGCAAGGATTCTGAACTACCTGTGTGACTGGCTAAAGAGCCATTAGACCATAACAATGTAAGATTTAGGAGCAGAGTAGGCCATACATAATGCTACGTATGCTCCACCATTCAATGAGATCATGGCTAGTTTGTGAATCCTCAACCCTAAGTTCTTGCTTTTCCCCCATATCCTTTGACTCCCTTAGTAATTAAACAAAAGTCTATCTTAGCCTTGAATATACTCAACAATGCAGCCTCAGCAAGCTTCTATAAGATAATATTCTACAGATTTGCTACAATCTGAGAAAAGAAATTTCTCCTCAACTTTGTTTTAAATGAGCCACCCCTTACTTTGAGATTGTATTCTCTGGTCCCAGACTCTCCCACAACCTTTCTGTATCTAGCCTGCCAATCTCTTCTAAATCTGGTGTGGACAAGCCCAATCAACTCAATCTCTCATCAAAAGAAAATTCCTCTATACCTAGATGCAAAGTACTGGACATCCTTTGGACTGTTGCCAATGCCAGTACATCTTTCCTGAGATAAGTGGACCAAAACTGTTCACAGCATTCCAGGAATGCGCTGAGTATTACATTGTATAATTTTAGTAATACCTCCTTTATTTTAATTCTTCATTCCCTTTGAAATATAGGCCTTAGTCCGTTTATCTTCCATATTACCTGATGAACTTGTATTTTAGGTTTTTGCTGTGCAATCATTCAATGAATGTTGGTTAGAACAAAATAGTTGGTAAATGTGAAGAGAGCTACAGAGGCTCAGGTGGTGGTGGTTGTAATAGTATACCCTGAAGTGTGGCTCTGTGGTCACATGGGCAAACATCTCCAAGAGGAATGTCACTCTGTTGTTATGGACCAGACCAAACCCCCTTCAAATATATCAAGAAAGCCTAGACCTAAGTCTTTTTTAAATTTAATGGCAAGTGTAAGGTGATATGTTCCAGATGTAATTTGATTGGTTACACTACTCAGCTTTAAGAAAGCATACTTTATCCTTACTTGGACTAGATTGGGTTGGGATATCTGGTCAGCATGGACAGATTGAACCGAAGGGTCTGTTTCCATGCTGTACATCTTTATGACTCTATGACTCTAAGTGTGACTTAGTCAGTCATAGGTTGTGGATGGAGGAGCCTGAGGTGAGTTGACTTCAGTGTAGTTTGGAGCTTGATCAGCTATGCTCCATTCATCATAACAGTGGCACAAATTTAATCTGAGAAATCACCAACTCATCAATCTAATTTCAGTGTGTTGCTGGAAAAGTGCAGCAGGTCAGGCCGCATCAAA
>NC_057719.1:22405343-22455016 GCF_004010195.1 Chiloscyllium plagiosum
GGCCTTGGAGGGAAGTGAGGGGGGGAGGTGTGGGCGCAGGTTTTGCATTTCTTGCGGTTGCAGGGGAAGGTGCCGGGAGTGGAGGTTGGGTTGGTGGGGGGTATGGACCTGACGAGGGAGTCACGGAGGGAGTGGTATTTTCGGAACGCTGATAGAGGAGGGGAGGGAAATATATCCCTGGTGGTGGGGCCTGTTTGGAGGTGGCGGTTCCTTCGTCATTTCCTCCACCTCCATTCCCCTCACTTCCCTCCTTTCTGACTCCTTAAAAACAAATGTTAGGTGTGTAAGGGAGGATTTTCCATTTATACGTATGAGTGCAACTCCAACAATATGCCAGAAGTGCATCTTGATTGGCATCTAATTCACCACCTTACACATTCACTCCCACCACCACCAGCTCATTGGCTGCAGTATGTGCCATCCATAAGATGCAGTGTAGAAACCCACTCAGACATCTTTGACATGCTCTAAACTCATTACCTTTACCATATAGAAGGATGAGAGGTGAAGGTGCACGCAAACACTGCTAACTGTAAGTTCTCTGATCAAGTGGCCTGGAAATACGTTCCTCTCTTCTTCATCAGTGGATCACAATCCTGGGCCTTTCACCTTAACAGTGTTTTCATCTTATAGGCTGAAGCCATCTCAAGGGCAGCTTAGGATAATTAATAAATGTTTGGCTTGCCATTGATGCACTTGTGCCCATTAGTGAAGCAAATAAACTTGGAAGGCCAGTAAAAAGAGAATTGAAGGAGTTGAAGCTGGAGGTGATAAAGTTAGACTGACAGTTTGACTACTGGCGGAGGAGAGCTTAGGTTCATGAACAGACATACGATACGGATGAATAAATAGGAAATCTTGTTGATAGGTTCAAAAAGTAAAGCTGAAACTCAATTGAGGGTAAAATAAGGACATCAAAATTGTTCTGAGTGAGCAACGGGGGAGAGATTTTAAAAGAAACTCCACAAGATAGCTTTATACTTACCAATGTATTTGCATACAAGTGCTCTTTCTGCTGTTTTACTGAATTCAGTAACCATCTCTAAATAACTGGATTCACCACTGCATTAAAACTTTAACAAAGGAACAATGTGCTAATTTCTGTACAACTTTTTATAGAACATGGAATTTTGCAGAAAAGCGTTTAATGCCTATGTGCAATCTGTAAACAAAGTACGTTTTAAACATTTTATTAAGGTAACTTGCAAGTATTTACTGTTTCAGAACGCATGGTCAAATGGCAAGTATATTTAAAAATTCCAAATTCAACAAAATAAGCTGATGCCATTCATATGTTAAAATTTAGTGTGAATCTGCAGTAAATGTGAAAATAGGGTACAAGATGCTTTTCTAAAAGAGTGGGAACAGCTGTTCGCACTACAAAGCAAATCCACTTGTGAAAAATATCAAGCATGTTAATTACTATGACAGTAATTTCCCCTTTATCCATCTTTTCCAGCACAAAATCAATCCATTTGCACTTATTTTATCATATAAAGATAATCTATTGTTCTGCCACCCTCATTTTACTGGTGCGATTATGTCCTGATAGCAGTTACAGTGAAGTATCGTCGTAAACAATCTGAATGATAAGTCAAATGGAGTAGCTGTACCTTTCACTAGCAATATCAAGTTCTGTATTCAATGTCAAGGTTTTTCATCATTTTGATCTGCAGAAGATTAATACCAATTTTCATTTCTGATTTCCTTTTACCTTAGGAACAACAACTTGTCTCAAATAATATTGTGTCTGTAGTAACTAATCATAGTTAAAAAGTAGAAGTTTACACTTAATGGTTTTGAATAAAGGGACATTTTGGGATGGTTTATAGAAGTGTAAGAAATTGGATCAAAGCCAAGAATGCAATGAAACATGTGTAATGAGGATTCATCAAATGAATTTTCTTTTTAACCTAGTTTTCCAATCAACCTGTTCACGGATGTTATTATACACCTCTGGATCAGGTGGGACTTGAACATGGACCTCCTGATCCATGGCTAGGGACACTGCCACTGCACCAACCCCAAAGCTATTTGAATTTAAGCTTCACCAGCTGCTGTGATAGGATTTGATTTTGTTGTTTCCACAGCATTTAGAATCCAAATCCAATGACATTACCACATCACCACAGGATAAATCTTGAAATACAATGCAAATGGAATGATGTAGAATTTCAGAGTGGCTTCAAGGCACAGCTACTCTGCTGATAGTCAGAATGACAGCAATGGAAAGTGTGGGAGTTAGAATGAACATTCATTTGCTTTTATACTAGATTGTCTTTATTCAGGTGGACTGAACTTGCTCAGTACCTGATTCAAATGGAGTTAGTGTGCATTGCCTTCTGCAGATGCTAACTAAGATGTGAAGGGATCCTGGAGAGATTTAAATGGAAGGGTGAGAAACATAAATTTGGAGTGTTTGACATTCTAAATCAGGGCAAATATTTGAATAAGCTGATATTTATGAAGTCAAAAAGGATGGCGCTGGAAAAGCACAGCAGGTCAGATAACATTTGGGGAGCAGGTCATGGAGAATGGAAAGAAAAGGGGGCGACTGGGTGCAGTGGAGCATAACAAAGCAAGGCTGAGATTTTCAGATGGGCAGAGGGAGGAGCAAAACATTTGCAACAGCAACTGAAAGGAAAATGTAGCAGAAAGTAGTGTTTGTGATGAGGAATATATGTCAACAGTTGGTCAGAACATGTTTATTCTGGTCAGAATGACAGCAATGGAAAGTGTGGGAGTTAGAATGAACATTCATTTGCTTTTATACTAGATTATCTTTATTCAGGTGGACTGAACTTGCTCAGTACCTGATTCAAATGGAGTTAGTGTGCATTGCTTTCTGCAGATGCTAACTAAGATGTGAAGGGATCCTGGAGAGATTTAAAAGGAAGGGTGAGAAACATAAATTTGGAGTGTTTGACATTCTAAATCAGGGCAAATGTTTGAATAAGCTGATATTTATGAAGTCAAAAAGGATGGCGCTGGAAAAGCACAGCAGGTCAGATAACATTTGGGGAGCATGTCATGGAGAATGGAAAGAAGAGGGGGCGACTGGGTGCAGTGGAGCATAACAAAGCAAGGCTGAGATTTTCAGATGGGCAGAGAGAGGAGCAAAACATTTGCAACAGCAACTGAAAGGAAAATGTAGCAGAAAGGTGGAACTAGTGTTTGTGATGGGGAATATATGTCAACAGTTGCTCAGAACATGTTTATTCTGGTATGAATAGATATGTTCAGTTTGCGCTGAGGTTGTGAATGAATGTGTTCAGCCTGTTACAATGGTCACAGTATGTAGTGATGAGTATGTGGAGCCTGTACTGCTTCCCAGAAGAAGTTTGGCAAAACAATGGAAACCCAGTAGCTGGTGATGTGGTTAAGCCAGATTTGATCATTACTTCAAGCAGGGTTAATGAAGCATAGGAATATAATCATTTTCACTTGAATCCCCAATCCTCTCCATTGAAAATCTGTCCAATTCTATCCTCATAACATCAGCAACCTCCATCCCACTCCATCATCTGTACCATTGAAACAAAACCAACTCGAGGTTGCATTGACCATGCGCTTGCTATGTGTTAGTTCATTCATTTCAACAAGATGTGATCACTGCCCTAGTCAAGAATCTATCCAGCTCTATCTTGACAATGCTGCCAGTCAGCTCCCACTGCCTGGCTGGCAAGGCATTCCAGATGTTCTGATGAAATGTCGCATTGTTTTCTTCCCATAGATGCTGCCAGACTTGCTGAATTTCACCAGCAATTTCTGTTTTTGTTTCAGATCTCCAGTATCTGCAGTTCGTTTGTCTTATTACTAAAGAGGTCTTTTAGCTTGTAACTTGAAGTGTGCAATTCCAAAGGAGAATTGATGTTCATTGCACAGTGTGGTCCAGATGGCTACATAACAGCACTCATACCCAGTTCAGAGCTAAATAGACTGAAGCTGAGAAACAGCTCAGAGAAGCAACTTAGTTGGTAGTATGGAGATTTGGGACCTTGAATGGAACCTTTCTACGACTCCAGTTTAGCTCTTAGTCACTGGACTATATAATCCCGAGTAAAGTGTATACTTTTCCCCACAAGATGCAGTAAATAATGAGGTAGAAAATGTTTGCACTTTTTTGGAAAAGAAAATTCCAATCAAAGGGTTAACATGCAGATGGTCTGAAATACCTGGCTTACTGTGTCGTATGTTTACCTTCACCCGACCAGGTGTCATGCTGTTCAGTCTGCGATGATAAATTGTTTAGATTTCAGAATTTGCCATGAAAGATTACAGATGGTCAAAAAAAGAGCTTCATTGTACCACAGTTAACAGTTAAGACCTTGAAACAACCAGGGGCAGGAAGTTGTCTGCGGCAAAGAATCTTGATGAATATTAAACAAAGACCCCCTGACACAACTTTCAAATAATTGTGAAGGAACAGCACCTAGAAACCAAAATGTCGAGTATAATATTGTTGATTTTCTATTTTTTAAATTTACTGCATCTAAATAATTTTTATGTTCTAACTAAAATTAACTGTTAAACAACTTTAATTGTATAGTTTATCTGGCACAGTAGCAAATGTGAAAAATGCAACTGCTGTCATGATTTTGAATGTACAGCGTGGAATGAATTTTTGGGATTCGAGGCACATCTAACCTGTTTTTTTTTAATTATTGAATGGATGGAAACTCCTGCAGATCCTACCATCTCCAGGCTCCCAATATATGCTTCCATTTGTGATGCTCCAAATCGAAAGTTCAAATGTGAAGGAAATGACTGTCCTTTTGGCCAAACTATTATCACCTTAGTACACCTTGTGGTCTAACACTGAGACAGAAGGTCCCAGGTTTTTCCCTAGTCCAATGTTTCCACTTGTGGCTTAATTCAAAATCTGAGATTGTACATCATAAATGTAAGCTATTCATTAAGAAACCTAATAAGGATTCCAAGAGAAATGCCTCTGATCAGAAATTGGTTAGAATGTGATACTTGATACAACATAGAGTACTGAAAAGTGTACAGGTGCATTTAAAGAAGTGAAGAAGAAAGGAATAGAAGATTAAGTTGACGTGGTGAGATGAAGTAGAGTGGGAAGAAGCTTGTGCGACTATCCTCTAACCACTTGCTCACATCACCACCCTCTCTCCAACCAATCAGACCTGATCACATTACCAAACAGACCTATCGCAAGACTCACCTGCCCACTTGTCTTTCTACCCAGTCTCACCCACATTCACTACCTATGTACTCATGCACTCATTCATCTATTCACCTGCTCATTCACCTACTCAATAACATTTGAAGACTGGATACTTAAACTTACCATGCAGTGGATAATCTCATAAATGGAAGTGTGCCCTTTCTTCCCCTGACTCCACACTAGTTCAGTGAAATTCCTAAGGATCGCTGCGCTCTATGCTTCCAGAAAAGCCAGTCTCAAAAGGTCCCAAAAGAAATGCAGAGCAGCATTGTGTTGGCAGAGCAGTAATCTAATAATGACTGCTGCCTCTTGGAAGATCTGCGCCATTAACAGTGTTTCTCTGTCTACTTTGTTTTTATCTCTGAGTTGCTGCAAGTGTTTGTCCTCATGCTCCACAAGATAAGCAAAGCGACAATGGTGTGCCTTTTACAACAGATCATTAAAATGGGCATTGCATCAAAATACAACAAGGTGCTAAATTATCCTCCTGAAAAGTGTGAACAAACAAACTATAATTTTAGATTGGCAGACCAAGCCAAAACCTCTTTGACTTGTGGAACCATTCCTGTCTAGTAAAGGATTAGCAGGCAAATATGTAAAATGAACCACCTATATCAGCCATGATGTAAGAGATCATATAACAGCAAACTCTAGAGAGAGATGATTCTGGGTACATTCTCATTTAAGTGTAATAGAATATATTGTTAGCAGAATGTGAAATACCAAAACAATCCTACAACCAGCTTGGATTCTAATAGTTACTCTATAACTTACCAAGGAAACAACCATTTCTAAAATGCAGCACGATGATAATGGAATTACAACATGGTAAAATCCATCGGCGTAGACAATAATGATTTATGAAAGTGATTAATTGATAGGGGCTGGTTAGCTCAGTTGGCTCAGATTATGGTGTCCTCATCATGACTGAGGTGATTCTTAGAATTAAGCTTCTTGTCTTGCTCCTTTATGCTATCATGGCAAAAATATGATTTGGAGTACAAAGTTAAAAATCACACAACACCAGGTTATAGTCCAACAGGTTTAATTGGAAGCACTCTAACTTTTAGAGCGACGCTCCTTCATCAGGTGATGAAGGAGCGTCGCTCCGAAAGCTAGTGCTTCCAATTAAACCTGTTGGACTATAACCTGGTGTTGTGATTTTTAACATGGCAAAAATAATGATTCATAACTCTCAGTTGATGAGAATGTTATGTGAAAAGAGAGCAAAATTGTGCTTCACATAAATATTGGAGCTTTTAGAGTTTACAACTAACAGGGTAGATAATGGGGAATATGTATGCATATGGGATTATTGGATTTTCAACAAGCATTTCAAGTGCCACACATCTAAATTAGGGCTCATGGAATTGGGGTAATATTTGAGCATGAATTGAGGTTTGATTATCAACAGAAAATTAAGAAGTATGAATAAGAACATTATTTGGTTGGTAGGCTGTAACAAATGGGGTACCACAGGGGTTAGTATTGAGGCCTCCGATTTCTACAATCTATGCTAATGACTTAAAGACAGTAATGTGTCCAAATTTACTAACAATACAAGACTAGCTGGGAAAGTAATCAGTGGGAAGTTGCAAAGGGATGCAAATACATATAGATACGCTAACTGATGAGGCAAGAAGGTGACAAATGGAACATATTTAAATACAAGAGAATGGAAGTCTTGGTGTGTTTGTAGTATGGAAGTATTTCTGCAATTGTACACACCTGGTGTATTATGGAAGTTAAGTCTCTGCAGCTAAGGAAGAATATATTTGTCTTCAAGCTAACTTAATGAAGATTGGCTAAACTGATTCCTGAGATCAGAGCTTTGTGCTTTTGAGGAGAGATTGAGAAGAATGTCCCTATACATTCTTTTTGTAAGGAAAATGAGAGATAATCTTATCTCATCACAGCACTTAAGATTCTGAGAGGGTTAGGTAAAGTGGATACACAGATAATCTCATGATAAGGGGTTGATTATTTAAAGCCAGGATGAAGAGGGATTTCTTCACTCAGAAAATTGAGAACTTTGAGAATTCTCTGTGCAAAAGCTTGTTGATGCTTAGTCAGTGAGTATATTGAAAACTGAGACCAATAGATCTTTTGGATCTGAGAGAACAGTGATATGGGGATCACATAGGATAGTGGAGTTGTGTTCAAAGATCAGCCAGATATTATAAAGATAGAAAAGGCTTGATGCATGACATTGCCTTCTCCTGCTCCTATTCTTATGATTGTAGTCCTCTATTTCCAAGGCCCATATTCTATATTTGTAGTTTGAGAAAAACATTAGAAATTTTGGCTTCAAAGCTCAACACAAAAAAACAGCTGTTCAGAAGTTTTAGGTATCCATGGAACTGTATCTTTAGAAACTAAGGGACAGAAACAGAACAGCAAAACAAAGTTGTAGTATTGGAAATACAAAAACTTATCTGAACAAAAAGAATCATATAATGGTTACAGCATAAAAACAGACTATTCAGCCCATTACTTCTTAGGCACCTCTCTGCAAAAGCAAATCAGCTAGGCTTACATCTTCTCCCATCCTGTTCCTGTGACCTGCAATTTGTTTCTTTTCTGGTGATCATTTAACTCCCTTTTGAAATATTGTCTGCACCAAACTTTCAAACATGAATTCTTGATCCTAACCACTTACTGCCTTAAAAGCAATCCTTTCATCTGTACTGTAGGGTAAAAGAATGAAGTAATGTAATCCATGCAAAACTTCTACCTGTATTCCTGTGGTTCTGTGACTGAGATAATGTGCATATTTCACTAGTAGGTTTAAATTTTAGGTATCCACAGTCAGTAACAGCATAAATGAGCTCAACTCATCTTAATTTGTCCTGCTCCACCTGCACAGAACTGAACTAATTTGGAACTGCAGATAAAAAAGACTGTGAATAATGCGAGCTCTATCTTGTCGAAATGGTTGCATTGCATTTTTAATGTCTGTTGGACCAATCGACTGAGTTTCACTTTAACATTCTACTTGAAGGACTGGAGTGCTGACAGTGCATGCAGTGCTTCTTTAGTATCATATTAAACTTTCTAACTGCAGGATACTAGCAACTGAGGCAAGTTGACAGTATGAGCATGATTCATTTTGTTCAATGGGATTTGGGATAATTAAGTCGAGAGGCTATGGAACTGCAAATGCAATGGAATGTGAATAATTGCATGGCACACTGAATCAGGAAATGAAAGAAAAGTGTTCATAATAATGAATGTTAATTTTAAAGAATGTGAAAAGTAGCAAAGGATTCAAAGTACTTCCTGAATGTATCCAATTACTGTGAATGTTACCAGTAAGGCTTATCAAATACTGAGCAGATCTGAAGTGATCTGATTATGCAAAGCAGTCATAACTTATTTTTGTTATTGCCAGATCATTGTTCATGTCATAATTATAATGGTCTAGGCAACTTACTTTAAAAAGGACAGTGATGCTCTGGTGAAAGTTCACAGGAGAGTGAAAAGGATTAGACTGAATCTTAAAATTCCAAGTTATGAAGAGGGCCTCAGAGAATTGTTTTACTCTGCACTGGGGGAAAGTAACTTAAAGCATATAATCCTTGTCTTCAAAATACTGACAGGCACTGATGATGTAGATTTAAGTAGACTGTTTAGCTTGGACTGTAGCCACTGATTCTAGAAATATGAAGACAACCTCAACACACCTATAATAAACTAACAGATTAGAAGGAATATTGTTTTTCCCACGTAATGGGAGATATGTTGAACAGTCTCAACAAAAATCTATTAATTTTGAGTTTACACACAAAACAGCTGTAAAAGTATTTATTTGGAGGTAGTATTGACAAATCAATTGTATAAAGCCAGTGTCAAGCACTTTGAAAAGAAAACAGTTATTTTGCGATTCAGATCAAATAAATTCCACATCTTCAAACGATTGAATCAGGCAGATTCAACACTATTTTAATCCATCTTCTGTGTTGGAATCAGGCTCACTGTAGTTGCTAGAGGAGTTTGGAGAGTTGCTCTGAAGCAGTGATCGTGAAATCCTGAGTCTTTCATAATACGGAGCAAAAACATTGTCTTCCTGATATAAATGCATACTTTTTGTCAATAGCTGGGTGACAGAATCAAAGGCTCCATTGTGCTCCGATATTTCACATGTGATATTGTCAATGGCACAACACAGTGAAAGTTAATAAAAGTCATTTTAGCTTTCAGCTTCTGGTATTCCTCTGTAGTTGTAGTCAAGATGTTTAATATCAGATTGACTGCTTATTGAAAACTCTGACTAAGGTTTCTTTTCCACTTAGGTTTAAGGGTAAGGTCAGCTGGGGTGAACAATGGGAAGAAAACCAGTATTGCTTGGTTTACATCCTGCAGAAGGGTTAGACCTGAAATGTTGACTTCTCCACTTCCTGATGTTGCCTGGCTTGCTGTGTTCTTCCAGCCTCCTGCTTGTCCATCTTGGATTCCAGCATATGCAGTTTTTTTTTCTCTAACCTGGTTTATATTATTGACACAAGTTATCCTATTATCCTATTAATCTCACAGATAAAGATCGACTTAAAGTTCATTCCTAATGAGTCCAATTGGCCTAGCCAAGAACATTTCAGATACACAGATTTCTAATTGTATATTCTGTTCAAAGTATGTGACAGTAGTTAATGACATACAAGTGAAAATTTTATGTTCAATTTCCAGTGGGGAAAGTATGTTTGAAATGGACACCTGTCTGAAATAGACCAATAATATAGAAATCTTATTAGGCAAACCACATGAGAGATTTCAACATAATAACTTCAACTGCATCATGATTAGATTACTTACTGCGTGGAAACAGGCCCTTCGGCCCAACAAGTCCACACCGCCCCACCGAAGCGCAACCCACCCATAACCCTACCCCTTACCTAACACTACGGGCAATTTAGCATGGCCAATTCACCAGACCTGCACATCTTTGGACTGTGGGAGGAAACCGGAGCACCCGGAGGAGAACGTGCAAACTCCACACAGTGGGTCGCCTGAGGCGGGAATTGAACCCGGGTCTCTGGCGCTGTGAGGCAGCAGTGCTAACCACTGTGCTACCTTGCCGCCCACAAAGTTGCTTGTAAAATCTTAGTTGCTAAGATTTTACAAGACCTTAATCAGACCACACAAGAAGAGTTCCCTTATTTAGGGAAAGGTAAGCTGCCATTGGAGGTAGTCCAGAGACTTTTCACTAGATTTAACTTGAGCATGGAGGAATCTATTTGTGAGGAAAAATTCAGTAGGCTGGGCCTGTGCTGATTGAAGTTTTAAAAAATGAGAGGTGACTTTATTAAAAAATACAAGATTTTTAGAGAGGTTTATGGGGTAGATACAGAGAGGTTGTATTCACTTGTGAATGAGTCGGACCAGAAGGCAAAATCTCGCAGCAAGGAGTTACCCATTTAAGACACAGATGAGGAGGAATGTCTTCTCTCAGATGGTGGTGAATCTATGGACTTCTTTGCTGCAGTGGGCTGCAGAAGTTGGGTCATTAATATTCAACCCTGGGCTGGACATACTTACAAGGGAGTCAGTGGTTATTAGGTAAAAGGCTGGAGAGTGTAGTTAGGATTAACAGATCAGCCATGATTTCATTGAACGGGTGGAGCAGACCAGATGGGCTAAATAGCCTACATCTGCTGTTATGGTCTAGTGGTCCCCTCCCAACAATTTTCTACTTGCAGTTGTGTAGGCACTGACTCATACTGAGGTATGCCTCAATCAGGGAAAGCAACTTGCTGTTTCCAGTCTTAGTTGGAGACAAAAACACTGAAGATGCTGGAATCCAAGCAGGAGGCTGGTAGAATACAGCGAGTGAGGCAGAATCAGGAGATGGAGAAGTCAACGTTTTGGGTATAACCCTTGAATATAATCTTAGTGGCTATTGTACCACTGTTTAATGGGTTATGCATAATAGTTAACAGCAAGAGGGGAAGACACAAATTAAACCGAGAGTTTTTAAACATCAATAATCTAGACAAATCAAGGAGTAATTATTTTGTATAAAACACTTGTTTTGATTTAATTTTGGATGTTAGTGCCATCGTTCATCAAAATTAAAAACAAATAACGTGCTTGTGCAGGGAGTGCACATAATAATTTCATACACCAATATAGAGAAGATATAACAGAGTGGCATGATTGTAAATTCAAGTCACAGAGCCAGGAAATGAGCAACAGAAAAAAAATCAGAAGTAGCAGAGCAGAAGCGAGAGAAGAAATCCAGAATGTTAGCAGCGGAATCCTGCAGTGTATTTATACATAGTGATGAATTTAATCTATATATGCAACTAAAACTGCTGATTGTTTCCTTTTTTTTGAATATGTAGATATTTGAATAAAGAAACCATGTATTTCAGCACTATGCACATAAAGACATTTAAATAATGTCAAAGTGACAGACACACAGACACACCTTGCCATAACGTGCCACACAACACAACTGCACCAAATTGCTATTTTATTTTAGCACAGTACACAGGTCATTACAGTGAACATTTCGTATCATTATTATAACTTTCTCTCTTTTGATTCATTGTTGTCATATGTATTGAGATACAGTGAGAAGTGTTGTTTTGCTTGCTGTACAGGCAGATTGTATCATGAGGAGTGCAGAATACTATGTTATAGTCACAGAGATGGTTCAGAGAGAGAGATTACAATTTAAAAAATTGAGAGGTCCACTCAAAAGTCTATTAACAGCAGGGAACAAGCTGTTCTTGAATCTATTCCTACATGTATTTGAACTTTTATATGTTCTGCTCATTGGAAGAGTGTATAATCAGGGTGGGAGAGGTCTTTGATAATGTTTTCCCGAGGCAGCGGGAAGTATACATGGAGTCAATGGACCGAAGGCTGCTTTTTAGGTTGTGTTCTCAACTCTCTGTATGTTCTTGCAGTCTTGGGAAGAGCAATTGCCATGTCACACTGTGATGTATTTGGATAGGATGTTTTCTATGATGTATTTATAAAATTTGGTAAGAGTCCTAATGGACATGCCGAATTTCCCTCGCCTCCTGAGGAAGGACAGACGTTGTTGTGCTTTCCTGAGTATTGCGTTGGCATGGGTGGACCAAGACAGATTGTTGGTGATGATCACTCCCAGGAACCTGATGCTCTCAACCATCTCCATTGAAGCAGATGGGGATGTGTTCTCCACTCCACTTCCTGAAGTCAATGACAAATTCCTTCATTTTGCTGCCTTGATGCAGAGATTGTTGTCATTACACCTTACTGCTAAGCACGCAATCTCTTTCCTGTACTCTGTCTTGTCATTGTTTGAATCTGACCTGCAACGATGTCGTCAGCAAGAATGTAAATGGAGGTGAATTTGGCCGCACCATCATGAGCGTATAAGGAATATACAATTTTTAACACTTTTAGAAACAGTGAGGAGTACAAAAGAAATTTAAAGAACACCTCCATCACGAGTCTACGTCTGATTTAGCTTTATACGTTATCAAGGCTGCACCAATAAGACCCGTGAACTACTATAGAAATTAAACAAAAGTCATGAAGAAAACACAAACATTGCTCGAGAGAAGGATGGGACGGATGTGCCATTTCAGATGTGATACTATTGCAGTATAGATAGCAGGGTGATGAGCCATCAGCAAACAATGACTTTCTAGCCTTTCAACGTGTCAGAGCTGGCCTACACTACTCAGACAGAAGGCAGTATGATTTTACAAAAAAGAGAAAATTGACACACCTAAAAACAAAACTATAATGTCTTCCCAGACAGAGAGACATATGTAATTTTCTTGAGGAATATCTGTAATAAGAATTTTATCTCTGCATGTTTAAACACACCAGTATAATGCCTCTATTATACCGAAGGTGTTGATATTATGTCAGTACCGTGTGTCTATTAGGCAGAGTGCCCAGATACACTGGGAACTCACAATGCTTTGGGGAAAATGCTGGGGCTCCAGATGTGGGTGCACAAATACAAGAACAAAGCTTGATTCACTGACCTGCTGCTGTGTTACTGTATGTTTAAGTAAGTATAAATGGCTAATGGAACAGTTAACCCCTTTGAGTCAGAATAAAAATAGCAGTTGATGTTTGAATGTTGATTAATGGAAGGTGAGTAAAATACAATTGGATGGTGGGTGCAGTCTTTTTGAACAGGTTCACATTTTCCTGCTGGTGCATTGGTGAGTGCAGGTTAGGAGCACCATCCAGACATATGCTGTGTAGGCCTCACAGCCACTTTGGCCCCCAACTCAAATTTGAAGATGCTGATTTGACTCTGCAGTCTTCTGGCTTCCAATTCTATATAATAGCCAGAATGTTCCACAGCCAGTGATCATTCCCTCTGTTGCAGACACTAACCCTACAGCTTAAGTGCAAGTCTGCACCTGGGGAATGCTAGGCCAATGCGTCAAGTTGATTCTACGTTGAAATCAGGTCAAATCAGGTAAGCAGCAATTGGGTGTATTCCACCTGACCTGTGCCTTGAGGGTGGGGTGGAGATGGAGGAAAGTCAAACCCAAGACGATGCCAAATTAACCTAATCTGTCAGAAAATATTACTGACAGTACTTGCGTAGTGTGTATATATTTTGTGCCAAGTCAACTAATTATTATTTATATCCTATGATATCAGTCTAACATGTGCTGTATACTTCAGTGTTTTAAGAAAATGGCTAATTTAGAGGTATGCCTTTGTTGATTTCTTTTCATTATCAATAGCTTTATCATCCATTAATGCAATATTTTGCCGATACCCTGGAAAAGTTGTAAGTCAACATGATACTTATCTGTGAGGGTCTTCCTTCATGGCCAGTGAATGTAGATTAATCAAATGGGAGACATTTGAAAAATAATGTCAATAAGTTGGTTGGAGCCATTCAAAATGTTAACTAAAACTTCTAATTTATCGAGGAGATATTTGTGGAGCTATGGTGGAAGAGCAGGGGAATGGGACTAATTGTATTGCCTTTTAAAAGGACTGTGACAGACATGGTTCCACTCCTATGTTGATTAGATTAGATTTCCCATTGAGTAATATTCCTAACACTGGGCAATTTAGCATGGCCAATTCACCTGACCTGCATATCTTTGGACTGTGGGAGGAAACCAGAGCACCCAGGGTAAACCCATGCAGACACAGGAAGAATGTGCAAACTCCACACAGACAGTCACCCAAGGCTGGAATTGAACCTGGGACCCTGGTGCTGTGAGGCAGCAGCGCTAACCACTGAGGCACCATATTCCAGCCAAAGTCAAACTGGGAACTTTATCATGGATTCTTTCCCCAGCTTAAATATAATAGGAGGGCTGATAACATTTCGAAATGGTGTCGATCTGAACACCTAATTTGTTTGTCTGTCATGGGTGATAGGCCCCTTCTCAAATGCAATCCACCATTTCAGGTTGGAACTGATCAGATAGGGTACTATGAGCTTTCTAGTCAGTTCCACTGGTAATGGAACCAAAGAGGCTTAACCAAAGAAAGTTGAGAAGTACTTTCCTGAAGAAGGGCTCATGCCCGAAACGTCGATTCTCCTGCTCCTTGGATGCTGCCTGACCTGCTGCGCTTTTCCAGCAACACATTTACAGCTCTGATCTCCAGCATTTGCAGTCCTCACTTTCTCCTTGAAGATTTTATCAGAATAGGAGAGTATTCTGGGCCCTGTCATCTTAAGACTTCTACCCTCTATTGTCCCTAATTTTTTTTCTTCTTTTAAAAGTACAACAGATTAGCGAAAGTTTAGTTTCAACACAGCATTGATGTAAAAATACAAAACTAACCACAGGATAATGTAGGCAGACACTCACATAAAGATAATAATGAGCAGCAGAAGCCAGGAATCACTCTTGCCTGCCTTGTTTACTTTCTGAGATGTCCCCCCAGATTTGCTAATCACACTTTTTTGCCATGTCCGTGTCACCTGAGGGATGTCTGTAGATATTGTGATTTGCTTCAACCCTATGTAATCCTGACCCGAACATTATTGTCTGTCATGTATTCCAACATCCTGTGGAGGTACAGCTCCAATGTAACATTCTGAGAGGACAAAGTTGTCCAAAGTTATAAAATAAAATCCCCCCTTCATGCTTAAAATTACTTTGTAATCACTAGTGTTGGTAGGAACAAGCTGGAGGATGGAATCATTTACTATCAATTTACTGCAGGTTCTTTGTAAATGTTTTAAAGTATGAATAATATTTAGCCTGTGTTCCACTAAATTGTAGCTGTGAATTGTTTAGAAAAGTAAATTCACAGAAATTCAGATTTGCAATGAAAAAATGACAAAGCAAACATAAGGATCTGAGCTAGACATAAGGATATGAGCTAGTGTTATGATTGTTCTGACAGAGTGAGGATAATTATGATACCATTTTTTGAGTTGCTGACATGTCTGATGTGCATCATCATTTTTAAGAAAGTTCTAGCCTAACAAATAGAGAATGTGCATATGCCTGTCCGATTCTGTTTGTCCGCATATTTTTATGAAGCACAATAAAATATTATTTCACTGAGGATGGCACAGTCCAGAACTATAAAATTTTTTGACAATTGCACTGTATGCCATTCCACGTATGCATTGTTGGACTATTGAAGCGGCCCATGGCGTGCAGCAAGACATGGACAACACCCAGGCGTGTGCTCATTTGTTTGCATTCAGTAATCAAAGGTGGATATCACTGGCGAGGTCCTCACTTTCTAAAAAAAATTGATCTGTTCAGAGATGTTCCTGATACTCCGCTGGTACAGGCAGGTCTTGAAGCTTGAAGACCTTTGGGTTCAGAGGTGCAGATGCTACCACTGTACCACAAGAGCCCCAGAAAGAGTGGGCTATGAACAGAAAGAAAGAAGAACTGTGCTTTGGCCATGAATCCAACACACATTGCCTTAATTGCCCAGAGGGCAGTTAAGAGTCAGCCATATTACTATTGGTATGAAACATTTGGAGACACTTATCTAGATGAATATCACTCAAAACAGTTGACATCATCAGGACAAAACAGCCCACTCGACCAACAATGTCCAAGACCTTAAACGTTCACTCTTTGCATTACTGCTATAATATGGCAGCACTGTACAACAGCAACACAATGCACTTCTTCAACTTGCAATAACTTCTCTCAATGATCTTCCCATTGGAAGTAGGTGCATGGAAACACTACCAGCTGCAAGATAGAAACATTGAAAATAGGAATAAGAATAGGCCATTTAGCCTTTGAGTCTGATACACAATTCAATATGATCCTGTCTAATCATTCAATTGAGTACCTTGTTCCTTCTTTCACATCATACCCTTTGTTCCCGTTGGTCCTAAAAACTATATCAATTGCTTTCAATGTTTTGCCAACAACTGCTTTCTGTTGCAGAGAATTCCACCGACACACCACTCTCTGGGTGAAAGGCATCCTTTTCCCAATCACATGTCCTTCTGACTGAGCAACACCTCACTGTTCTTTTGTCAGCACTGGGCTAAAATTCTGGAACTCCTTGAGCAGCACCATGGGAGTACATTCTGTTTGTCCTTCAGTGTGAAGATGATCATGTTCTTTGTCTGGGGTATTTGGTAGGATTGAGGTGGGTGAGTAACTGACAGTTATGGTTGTGCTTGAGAAGTTCTGCTGCCTGTAGGATTGGATACCACAGGTGATTGTGTTTAGGGCAAGTTCTTTTGCTCGGAATTTCATCTGCGTGCATTTTCTCTCTGCTTGTAATGCGTCATCACCGCACGGATTGCACCAGTTGGAGGAGATGGTTCATCACTTTTTTTTTATGGACACTTGGATGTGGAAAGTAAATAGTGGTTTTTCCTGTGATATCCACATCTAGTGAAGGAATGCATTTTGGAAATATTGGTAGATTTCTAACTCCATATTCAGTCAAAACCACCCCACTTGTTGGAGAATTGGTTTATAATACTTGAACAGGAGGCGTCCTAACCTTTACTGATGGTCTATCTTTTCAGTTGCATTAGTCTGCCAGGCTGTCTAGTTAATTATCCACAGTGCCCCAGTTTCAGATCATTACAGTGAAATAGCTCCCTTTTTTTTCCCTGAAACTTTGAAGTGTGTGAAACTTGAGATTCAAAATGTTTATATATCATCACAAATCTCCTGTTAAGATGCTTATGGTATCCTTGGTACAGTAGTTCATTTTATAAGGAAAGCATATTATACCAGATAGAATTCATCTGATGCATTATCTTCCTCAAGTGTGCATCCCTTTAATTAAATATTTGGCAATTTTATACAAAGGTTAATTAAAATGTTGAAGTTATGGTGTGATCAGTTGAAGAACTTGTCTGTGTACATCAAATAAGTATCTTTTGTTCCTTTATGCTGCTTTTTAAGTACAACACAAATATTTTCATTACATGGAGTGCAGTGCATGAAGTGTGATGGTTAGGAAGTTTTTTATAATATCGAAGATATGTATTAGTAAATTGCCTATGGCATTACTCACTACGATTCAGAGATAATGCTGCAGCAAAGAGATGTTAATGCAAACCTGTCCTGATCAGACTCTAGATGATTTTGACAGATAAGGACTGGAAAACCACACTAGTGCAGACAGGTAGACATTTATTAACTAATGACTCGAGTGACAGAAACTTTCTTTAGCAGGACATCATCGGACTTTTGCATCACAGTTTCAAGGGATACGGCACCATCTGAAGGCACTAATGCTGCACTCTAGCTGTTAGTCATTAACCCATTATGCTGCAGTCAGCTGTGGCAGCCATCAATAATATAGCAAACAAGAGTTTTTTTTTTCTCTGGTGGAGATTAGATGAACCTCAGTGACATAAATATATTTATGGGATTGATCATTATTCAGATGGGGAAACTGGCGCTGTGTGAGAAATGCTAAAGAAAATGTCACGGACATGTATTTTGATGTGAGGAGTAATGCTTGTCATGTACAATTGCTTTCTGAGCTTTGCTGCAAAGATTTCCCAATTTTTCTATTGTGGCACCCTCTATGGAGGCTTTGTGGTATCAGTGAGCAGGTCAGGTAATAGGGAGGATTGAAGAATCAATCTGATTGAAGTATCCTCAGGATCAAGCAAACTGCAAAGTAGGAAGACTTTTTAAAAAAAATATAGGCAAACATAAGATACTTTTGTATGGGAAGTAAAATTAAGACAAAAACCTGGGATTACATGAGTGGCATAAAAGAGAAAAGTAGAAAATTTAAACAAATATAATTTGTATTTTTAATCAAATGTCTGCAAAATCAGTTTTCTTCGGGAATGTGTCACGCATAAAATTAATTTTTCAGGGACAGAGAGCATTTTCAGCAATAACCACCAAACGTTCATAACATTTTATAATCATCTCAGCAAAGACTTTAACAGTACACACCGCAGAGAGTTCACTGACAGTGTCATATCACTGACAGCAACTTTTGGATACAGGGTCATTATCCAAATTCTGGCTATCCAGAAGGCAGCCATGTTTCTCTCATGAAATTTGAGTACTGGAATAGCGTATATACAGAGCTGAAGGGGCCATTCTTGACTTTGACTCCTGAGGACAGGATCAGCTAAACACATACACACACACTACTAACAGTGTGGAAACAGGCCCTTCAGCTCAACAAGTCCACACCAACCCACCAAAGCACAACCCACCCATTCCCCTACATTTACCCCTTTACCTAACACTACGGGCAATTTAGCATGGCCAATTCACCTAACCTGCACATCTTTGGACTGTGGGGGGAAATCAGACCACCCGGAGGAAACCCACGCAGATACAGGGAGAATGTGCAAGCTCCACACAGTCAGTCGCCTGAGTCGGGAATTGAACCCAGGTCTCTGGTGCTGTGAGGCAGCAGTGCTAACCACCGTGCCACCCCAATCTGTGAGATTGCAACACTTCCGGATCTGCCGCCCCATTAGAGTCATAGAGATGTACAGCACAGAAACAGACCCTTCAGTCTGACTTGTCCATGCTGACCAGATATCCTAACCTAATCTAGTCCCATTTTCCTGCACTTGGCCCATTTCCCACTAAACCCTTCCTATTCACTTACACATCCAGATGCCTTTTAAATGTTGTAATTTTACCAGCCTCACCACTTACTTTCTTTGAAAGCTCATTCCATAACCCACTCTACTCACTTTTGTAGATTTATAGCAAGGCCCCATTTAAAAACTATGCACTTATTTGTTCCTGTGCTCTTAGCTCTCCCACACAGGTTCCTCTAAGCTTCTCCAGAGACAAACTTGTCTGTTCCACTGGGTAAACTTGTCTTGGTCTCAAATGTGTCAGATATTGGAAATGCAACATTTACCGTTTTTTTTTATTCTAATTTTGTAAATGCAAAAAGTTGCTGTTAGCTCTGCTTTGTAATAACACTGAACTTTGCCATAATTATTATTGAGTATCGAGGCACTACTTATGGTCAACCAGCTGTATTGTACAGTCATGTTGCTGGCATATTTAACTCAAGACTTCAAAAACAAGACCTCTACTCTGGGCATTGTCATGGTAAGCAGTTGTCAGGATGGCAGATGAACCACTTTGAGGATGTCATCAAAGCATCCTTCGAATGTAACATCCTCACTGGCTCATGGGACTCTGTAGCCCAAGGCTGCCTGAACTGAAGAAGAAACATCTGGCAAAGTGGCAGCCATTTTGAATTTCTCCAACAGGCAGAGATGGAGTCCCAACACCATCAGCACTATGAGCTTGTGAAAACCTGAGCATTGTACCCAGCTGCTTCAGCAAATACCACATTCCCCACCAATGGCACGGTTTGTGGAACTAGCATTGGGTTATTTAGTTACCTCAGGACACACAAGACTGGAGTGCAAGAAAGTCATCCTCAATCCCAAGGGACTGTCTAAGATGAAGCAAAACACAAACCATATGATTGCTACAGGAAACATAATTGTATCAACTAATAGATATATATCTAGAATCAATACAGATTTACTTAAGGGAGAAAGTGAGGTCTGCAGATGCTGGAGATCAGAGCTGGAAATGTGTTGCTGGAAAAGCGCAGCAGGTCAGGCAGCATCCAGGGAACAGGAGAATCAATGTTTCGGGCATAAGCCCTTCTTCAGCCCTCCTGTTCCCTGGATGCTGCCTGACCTGCTGCGCTTTTCCAGCAACACATTTCCAGCACAGATTTACTTAAGCCCACAGAAAAATTAAGCAAGACTCATAGCTGATCAGAAAATTGAAAATCCGATGTCTATCATAATTGACAGTGAAGAGCAATATTTAAGTATTCTTTAGCTTAATAGGAAGGTCTGTTTTTGAGCTCTAACACTATCCAGACTACTGTAGTAATCTCGTTGCTGGCCTTGTATGAACGTCTGCAAATTGTAATAAGGTGTTGATTTACTAAATGATCCCTTTGTTTCATTTGTTGAACACTTTTTGAACTTCAAAGCTCATCCTTTTGTATCTACAGAGTGGCTCTAAATTCAGTCATGAAACCTCCTTATGGTGCTCAAGATCAAGGCTAAGTAGAATGGACCAAGTTGAACTCAGCACAATACGACACTGATTAGAAAGTAAACATAACATTCCACTGTGCAACATTCTCTATCCATCTGCGCTGTATCACATGAATTACATATGGTTTAATGATTTGCAGGGACCACAAGACAATTTCTGAGTTCCCATTTATCTTAATCAATTTAATCTTCACTGATTCATGTGATTAATTGTGGTTGGTTAAAATTGTATTGCAAGTTATATATTACAAGTTAGGGCGTGTGCGAAATCATGTTCCCATGAGTGATGAGTTTTGCAAAAAAAAAAGCTAAGTTTGTTTTAACTTGAAATAAGAACCAGTTTAACTCAATCATTTTCAGAGAATATTCATCTCCTCTTATCCCCCCTAATCTGTCATTGATATTTTTGTGTTTTCTGAATGTAAAATGAAATGGAATACACTATGTTTTGAAGAGATAAAATGATCCATTCACAGGTACAAAGAGGAAGTATATCATATCGTACCTGATAACAGCTTTGAATAAATACTGTGGGTTCCTATTAAAGGATGGATAAAGGCTTCTCTGGTGATATGGTACAAATTTGGCAAAGCGAGATATTCCCCCAGAACCAGCAGCAGCCACATCTTGTTAGTACATTATTGCTGCTTTCAGCTCCATTCATGCCTCTATTTTCAGAACCCCACCCCTCCCAAAGCAACAAGGACAGAACCCCCTCGGTCCTCACCTTCCACCCCACCAACCTCCGCATCCAATACATCATTCTCTGCCATGTGCACCACATCCAAATGGACCCCACCACCAAATATATATATATTTCCACCCCACCCCTATCAGCGTTCCAAAAATACCATTCCCTCTGCAACTCCCTCGTCAGGTCCACACACAACATTTCCACCCCCCCCAACCCCCCACCCATCACAACCAGCCCACATCCCACTCCCGGCACCTTTCCTTGCCACCACAGGAAGTGCAGAACCTGCACCCACACCACTCCCCTCACCTCCTTCCAAGATCCCAAGGTATCCTTTCACATCCATCAGAAATTCACCTGCACCTCTACCAATGTACTGCACCCATTGCACCCGGTGTGGTCTCCTCTACATCGGGGAGACAGGACAACTTCTTGCGGATCATTTCAGAAAGCATCTCTGGGACACTTGCACCCACCAACCCCACCGCCCCGTGGCTGAACACTTCAACTCCCCCTCCCACTCCGTCAAGGACATGCAGGTCTTGGGCCTCCTCCATCGCCAAACCATTATCACCCGATGCCTGGAGAAGGAACGCCTCAATTTTTCGCCTTGGTACCCTGCAACCACACAGGATAAATGTGGACTTCAGCAGCTTCCTCATTTCCCCTCCCACCAACATTATCCCAGTTCCGGACCCATCCATCACTCCACCCCCGACGTATCTCCTTCCTCACCTTCATCCACCTAGCGCTTTCCCAGCTACCTGCCCCCAAACTCCACCACCCTCCCATTTATCTCTCAGGCCTGACCCACAAGCCTCATTCCTGATGAAGGGCTTATGCCCGAAACGTTGATTCTCTTGCTCCTCGAATGCTGCCTGACCTGCTGTGCTTTTCCAGCATACACTTTCGACTCTGAGCTCCAGCAATTGCAGACATCCCTTTCTCACAGTTCCTCAGATTGCTTTCCAACTGGCCTCCCACCTTGCCTGACCTCTCCATAATTTTACAGTCGGACGGATAATGTTGAGGCCTGTTTCAATTAATACACTTAAGTGACCAATTAAGTATCTGATTAGTGACTATGACTATTTAAAGTATGTTTACTATCCACCTCAATCTTCAAGGTGATGGGAGGAATTCAGGGGTGGGGATAGCCTAGAAAGTGACCCTACTCAGCCATTAAGGCAGGAAAGAGGTACACCTTCACCAGCAAACTCCTTTCAAAATCAGGTCAGTGTTGTGCTTACCACTAACATTTTCAGTGGTGAGAGGGGAAACCTGATCATCCTGAAAATCCTGGCCTTGGATTTTTATATAGAGCCTTTCACAGCATTCTATAGTTTCTCACAGCCATACACTTTTTGGATCTGTAGTTATTGTTGAGAAATCTGGCAGTGAAGTTATGTACGGTCCATAAAAAGGAGATAAATTACCAGGGAATCTGTTTTCCTGATGTTCATTGAAGGATAAAGGTTAGCCTAGGCACTGGAAGCATGCCCTTGTTCTTTGCTTAGTGAAATGGGATATTTTAGGTTTTAACTAAGAGGACAGTTAAATGCCATGCATTTAGATCACATCCAAATTACACACCCTTAAAGGTACACTATTCCCTCAGCACTGCACTGAAGTGTGACCTGGTAAGATTGTAAAAGGGTATTCTTGCATCCACTTTGTGATTGGTGATAGCATGAAGGAGGGGTTTCAGATAGACCCATCAGCAAGTAAAACCTGAGGATTTTGACAATTCTGAATGTGTGAGAAAGACAAGAGTTTGAGGCAGCCCAGAGAGGTTTCACTCGGCTGATGCCAGGTATGGAGGGACTGTTTCATGAGGATGGGTTGAGTAGTTGGGCTGATACTCATTGGAATTTCAAGGAATGAGAGGTGGCATTGTTGAAACATATAAAATTCTCACAGGGCTTGACAGGATAGATGTAGAAAGATAGTTTCCTGTTGTGGGAGAGTCAAAAACAAGAGGCCATAAACTCAGAATAAGAGATCTCACATTTACGACAGAAATGAGGGAGAATTTCTTCACTCAGAAGGTAGTGAATTAATGGAATTCTGAGGGGGCTGTAGAGGTTGGGTCATTAAGTATACTCAAGACTGAGAAAGGCATATTTTTAAACAATAATGGAATCAAGGGTTATGGGGAAAAGGCAGGAAAGTGGAGTTCAGGATTGTCAGATCAGCTATGATCTCATTGAATGGTGGAAAAGACTCAATGGACTGAAAGGCCCACTTCTGTTCCTGTATCTTATGGTTTTCAAATGCATTTAAATCTCTGTTTTGGTCTTACCTGAATGTACAATATTTAGAGCTGATCTCATCTGAACTCACACTGTCAGGAATATGAATTAAAACATAAACCAAATGGGATATATTTAGATTACCTAGAAACATATAAAACAACACACAGGACTAACTGGCCTTTTCTCTGTGAGGCCAGATTGTCGGAGTTAAAGCCTCTTCTCATGCTATCTGAAAACTTCTAAAATTGAGTTTGAAATAAAGTCTATAATTATTTATGATTCACATGAACTGATCTCAGGAGTAAAATGCCAATGCAGCTTACTAAAATCTATGCTTGTCCATCTGTGCACAACAGAGGCAAGTTTAAAATAAACGTCCAAGATAACTTTTTTTTGTTTTCAATAATGTGCTTTAATAATGAACTCTGTGATACACAATGTTTAATGCATGAAGTAACTAGTTACATCTGTTCATGTAGATAGTTGGCTAGACTATAAAATAAAGTCCAAGAAATGAGGGGGGAGGTAGGGGAACTGGCTTGACTTGTCTCTCTGTTGCTGTGTTAATTTTCCATGGAATGTTGGCTCAGAAAGTACATTTATTTTATTTGAGTCAAAACCCTATGGAAACTTCTCTGAGATGGCTGCAGAATGCAAACTAGAACCATTGATACAATCTTACCCAGAACATATTGCAGTAATGAGACACAGTGCCCAGCCATGACCTGATTATTGTTGGAAAATATAAAGCCACACCCTTTTTTTTGCAGACTAGCAATACTGTGTATGTATAAAACATGTTAAGGCTATTCAGCCCCTTGAACTAACCAATTAAAGCATAGTTGATCCGGAATACAATTTAACTTGTCCACCTTGTTCCAAATCATCTATAGAACTCTTTTCTAAATGATCTATGACTCTGTGATGACTTATTGCACTTCTCAAACATGAAACTATCAATTTCAGTCCTTAAAATTTAAATTAAATCAACGTCCACAACCTTTCGGAGAGTTAGCTCCAGATTTCTGCTCCCTGTAAATAAACTCCTGAATCCCGAACTCCTTATTTTAAGATTATGTCCCCTTAATATGGAGTCCTGTACTAGAGAAAATGCTTTCTATGTATCTACTCTATTGAATCCTTTTATCATTTTTAACATCTCAAATGGATGATTGATCAACCTTCCATGCTTCCAAGGGAATATACTTTGAGTTTATGTATTCTATCATCACAATTTAACACTCCACTGAGAAACCTTGAATCTTTGAAAATATGGTATAATGGAAACAATAAAAGAACATGCACTTATACACTGTCTTTCACTACCTTTAGGATGTGCCAACTGCTAAACAGATGATCAAATACTTTTTGAAAAATAGTCACTTGCAATACAGGAAGAGTAAAAAATTCTACATAGAACAATCTCACAAACAGTAAAGAATAAATGGTCACTTCAATAATCATATTGATGAAGTCTATAAGAAAGTTAGATATAGGCATGGACACCAGGAGAAATCCCCTACTCCTATATTTTAAATTGACAGTGTACCCTGTGTCAATAGAGATTCATGCTGTACTCCATTGGAGTGTCAACTAAAGTTGTGTGTTGAAGTTGGGATTTAAGAAGACAACCTTCTAATTTGGAAATGAGCCAAGAATAGCTGTTTCTCTTTGTAATCGGAAATTCTTAATCAAATTATAACATCGTTAATAGCACACTTCACAGCTACGTGTTACCGCAGTGTTGCTGGTAGATGATAACTATTTGGGACAATGGGCTTCTACCTGTTATTTAAGAAAATAATTTTGGTCCCGATTCAAGTTATAGATTAAACACTATTTTGACACCTTATGTCAATCTGGTTATCTACAGTGTGAACTGAGTTTTCCAGTTACCTCACATAGGTGAATGCAATGATGGAACAAGTGGTAAAACGGCGAAGTCGTCTTCTGCTATCTTCCTGCCTTGAACTGAAGTTTCTCTTTCTGGCCTTCACTGGAACTATTGCCAACTTCTCCTCACCATGGTATCCACATGGCTGGAATGGCTCATTTAACAACATGGAACAAGTGAATCTTTCAAAGTTTGATTCTTGTCACCACTCACTCCCCACCATCCCTGTTACATAATTCCTAGGCTCCATTCTGCAGTTGTCTGGGATTGCGTAGTGAAAATCAGAAGTTCACTGTGCAGAAAATTTGTGTTCAGACTTGTGTTGGCAATCCCTGGAGGTGTCCTCACATGACTGCCTGTGTCTGTCCCAGCTCCAGACTTGTGCCATCAATTTTCCAACTTGTCCATATTGCGTCCTATGACAATCTGAACTTGAATACACTCTTTGTAACCTGACTGGATAATTTTTCACTGTCAGTCGCAAAGCCTGCTTTTCTATGTTGATATTTTTATAACTAGAAAACAAAGCTGCTCGAAGAAAAAAACATTAAAGACAATATTTTCTCTGTCCCTCTGATTTTTCTTCTGAGTTGTTCGCAACAGTGTTCTCGAGGTTAGTGTTTGATTCCAGACACTCTTGGAGCATTGACAGCCTTAGCAGACTGCAACTTTTGATTGTTGTGGAGGAATATTGGACCATGTCCAATGCATAGCCTTTAAGTGAGGCAGTGCTTCCTTAGCTTCATCCCTGCGGCCTTACTCCTGAGTGAAGACCAAAAAGCCATCTTTAATATTTAAACAAAAGCAAACAAAAGCAGTGTGAGACTCAACAGAAAATGTAAATCTCATGTCCATTCCTTACAGATTTGCTAAAATTATACAATCTATCCCTAAGGTTTTTGAACTGATCACTTAATCATGTCTAAGTTGCATTTTTAACTATCTTGAGTAATACAGCTCATTCTGCTGTAATGCACGTTTTGTTAGTGGATTGGGGACAATGTTTCCAAAGTGCAAACTTTTAAAATGTATGTTGACTGTAACACAATTACTTTGCCAACATTTTAAGCACTGTTTCTAAAGTGTGATTTTTCTATAATATGGGGTTGCACAAGAACGCAACCATTGCGTTATAGAAGCACTACCCGGAAAGAAAGACATTTTTGTACTAGTACAAATCGTACACCGTTATTATGCCATAAATCTGCCTCGATTTGCTTTTTAAAAAATCCTAATTACTCATTGTATCACACGCGTCAATGCGACTTGTTGGGGTAGAGTTCAATAGTTATCGGTGTGGTAGGAAAATTGTATGGGCAGTGTTTCTGTGAGCCTGCAAATATTTCCCAGGCCTTGAAGAAGTTAGCCATAAATCAGTGTAGGCTTCTACAACCATCCAAGGAAATCTGAACAAGCGTGAACAAATAAACTGCTTGTACAAATTTCCTGTCACATTGTCAGTTCCTTAGTAAGTGGTTTTTCTTTATATGTGAGCACAGGCACTTCAACTACACACAGACACAAACACACACGTCTGGCAAGTCAACAGACTATACACTTGTGAAGGAAACAGATTAGATATAGATAAGTCCTACTCTGCCCTAGCAATATCCATACATAATCGGGTTCAACAAGAAGACAGTGATATGACTGACTTTTAGCTTCTTCCTCATCCTTAGTTTTGGTGTGCAGAAGCCAAAAGCAGAGTGCCACCTGCAATTATTCCTTCTGCACTCTTACATTTTTTAGTAGAAAATGATTAGCCTGCCCTTTGGCAGATGAATTATATATTGCATATCCACTAATAGATATCACTTTAAAAAAAGGCCTAGAATATCTCATGGCATTCTGCTGATTTCTCTGTGTGACTGAAGACTGTCTGTCCGAAAGCACTGAGCAAACAGCATAAAATCAACATTTTTAACTGATTTCTCTGTGGGGATAATGCCAACTTCCCTCTGGACAACCAGCAGAAATGGTCAGTCTTTGAAATCCTCAAAATAGAAAGAAACAAAACCTGTGGCAAGACTGGGACCCACGTGTGATGCCTGAGTCACATGTGGAGTGAAAATCAGCTGTCAGTTTTGCTGTGGTGACTGCTGCCCTGTTATTCTCTGTTCTGCTATTCCAAAGCATATCAATATTTTCTCAAATCTTCTTTGATAAAACTGTACATAGCGATTTTCTTTTGGAATTCCAGTTTTATTGTTCAGCTGTTCTGAAACAACAGTAAAGTGACTCCACTGTGAGATCAATATCTCAGTGAGTTCATACTCAGCCACTTGGATTTAGTGGCTCAAGTAGACTTTTTTGTGACCTTGGGAAGGATGTTGAAAGGATCATCATTTCCTCAGCGTTACTATTCCACTGTTCCAGACATTCTCTCACTGGGTGACCTTTTCCTAGATTTTCACGACACTCGCTGACAAACACAACTTTTTTGTTCAAACCTAATATTTTTACAGCTTGTCGCAGATGACCAGGATGTAGCCAGCTGAAGTGGTGATGTGAACTTCTTTCCATATTTAATTTGCTATTGACTGAGTTATTTTGCTTACATAACACCAAGCAACTTGGATAAACACCATCCATTTGGCAAAAATTAAAAGTTTTATAAGCCTTTTTATCTATTACTCCATGTGCGCATTGCTACAAACAGCAGAATCATATCAGTATCATTTATTAGATATAATAACATAAATCTCCTTGTGCTTTATTTCAGTGAGAGTTTTGGCCTTGCTGTTTCTAATTCATATTGAATAAATGTTATAATTAAAACTTTCCTGTGCATCATATCTGTCATCTACACTTTTATCGATTTTCTTCCACTTCATTGGTTAGGGATCTGTTCTTTTCACCCTTCTAATTGATTATTTTGCCCTTTCGTTATACATCAATGATATTACATAAAACATTTGCAACCCCCCACCCCAATTTAAGGCTTTCTATAATAGCTTTAGAAATATCTTCACATTCCAACATGAAGCATGACATCTACCCATGGAGCTTATTGCGTGCCTTAAATTCAAAACTTAGCAACACTAAGACAAAACTTGGACTTAGCTATAATCTGGGGCTACTGACACACTGTTATACAGTCTAGCAAATCTTACACTGCCACTCCACATCGTAGACTGTGACCATATATTATGTCTGTGAAATAAAAAAGTGAAAAGGTAAGTGATATATTTTTCAGAGACCTTTGTTAGAACAACAAATTATTGACCAAAAGCTGCAATAGAATCAGTAAATATTATGAAAGTGATGTAGTTAAGTATTTATTAAGATGCTGGGTGAAGAATTTAGGAATGGGATTAAATGAATGACACTTTGAAACAGTTGGCACAGGCATGGTGGTCAAAATGGTGACAACCTGTTCTATACAACCTGTGTTGAAGAGTATTACAACTCCTGAGGAGCCACTGGACACACAAAGGAACTTGTTCATATTTACATGGAACCAGTAGTATTCCTTATGTGCGCAAGAGCAAAGGTCCAGTCCATTTGGACAAGTATCTAACCATATACATTCTAGATGAGGACAGTGAGTAGGCAGACTGAAAATGGACACATTCAGTGAAATGTAAGAGGCGGGGGCATGACAGAATTTTCTCTTATTTGTAATTCAATTGCACTCGAGCAGCAGAGATATTGTGAGGGAGGGATTGAAAATAGCAGAAATCTAGCGACAGGTAGAGGTTAAGGATGACGAGGATTAGAAAGATACACCCAAGGAAAGGTTGAAAGGGGGAAAGGAACACTGGAAAGAGGAAGAATTGCGGAGAAAGTGACCTATTTTCAGAGAAAGAAGGATTTTTTAAAACAGATGTAGAAATAAAAGCATAGAGAGAGAAAACAAATGAACTGCAGACAGAATACAGATTGGAATAGGCCTAATTTTCTACCTCTGTAGATATCAAACCAAGTAAGAGAGAAAATGCTAAATAGATAATGAAGGACGAGATCTTGAGAGAGAAACCGTGTCAAGGAAACCAGAAAATGTTGCATTACACAAGGAGATAAACCAAATGAAACAGTGAATAAGAGGTATGATGACAAAACGTCCCATTATGATGGATGGTGAGAGGTAAATTGTTGAGGGGAATCTGCCCTCTGGGGGGACATTGAGATATTTAACCTTGTTGCACAGAGGCCACCTCTCAAATTGAATGGATTACGTCCTCTTGGGTCTACTGTGTGCCTGAATAAAACAGCATACCCCCTGACTAACTGTGACCAATGCTGTCGTAGATCACTACATTTTTTTTTCATTATTCACATAGTAATGCATTTAATTAGAGGCATGCTGTAAGAAAGTTCATCTGCGAATCCTTCACATGCTGCAAGGCAAATTAAACTTTAAATATTGGAAACAGAATTATAATGAAAAAGTAATAGTATCAATTTTTTTTCCACAGAGGTTATTGCTAATTCATGTACAACCATAGTAGTCACAAAGTAAAATGAGCTGTTTGATAAATGAGTATTTAAGACATTGAAATTATGCCATGTGAATATTAGCTTACGAATTTTAACACATTCTTGCAAATCCCTTTGTTCACTATTTCAATAGAGAGGTTAGTCAATTTTAAACTGATTTAAGCCCCAGACAAAGAAATTTTATATAAATGCCTTATGTTTGCATGTTGAAATTTGCACTGTGTAATTGCATGGTCTGAATCTTGCCAATTTGGTATAATATCAGACCACTCTAAGTTAGAAATTGCTTCATCCTTGACTTTGGTGAGGGTATATAAAAGGAATTTGCTGTCTCCAGACAGATATTGTAATCATGAAATACACACTGATTATACCATAAACAATAGCTCCAACCACTGTTTTGAAATTCATGCAGCTTTAGTGACATTTAGAAAAGTAGCAGCTGGACTGATGTCCAGACTAGAAATATAAAAGGAAATGTGAAACCTGAGTACAAGACGAACAACATATAAAGAATGAGCAATATAAACAATACAATTAAAATGAAACAGACAGCAATCCATTCCATTTAGCTTCAAGCTCCAAACCAAATTGTGTTTCAGGGAGTTAAATGGTTGACCTGAGAAAACATCTGACAGGATTGATTCTGAAAGTTGCAAATTGCTCAGACATTTGTTCTTGTGAAAATAGGCTTTAGAATACCTGATTATTATGATATTGAGATGTTGGAGCTTAACTTGTAGGTGTTAAAATATATTATCCATCACGCAATAAAGACATAGCTACATTCAGTAGATATCAAAATGTAGCACTTTGCAAATCTTAAAATGTTGCAATTTACGTGTTGTTCTAAATGTCATTGCATTCAACTGCATCCTGCTGCACCAGCAGTCATCATCTTCTACTGCCATATCCGTACCCACAGCAACCTTAAATTCTTCTACTCCCTCACCATGTTTTCGAAAGCCCATCTATAAGATCTCATTGAGTGAGCTTTTAATGACAACTCAGTTCCTGTCACTCCACCCATCCCATTCTCCTGTGCTTTCCCCTTTTCCAATCTATTCCAAGATGGACATCTTTGCATCTGAAATGAAAATTGTTGACGTTCGGCTGAAGTGACAGTGGCTGAAGATTTTTTACCTAATTAATGCTTGCTTTGATACAATTTTCATTTGACCTCTGACAGTGTTTAAAGTGAGGTTTCAGCTTTCTCATCATATGATTTTTTGTAAGGTTAATAGATCAAGGTAAGCTCATGATATTTTCTTTAACATTATACATATTACAAAACATAGAAGTATTATAAACTCTGTAAAAATAGCATGAAAGTTCAAAAGGCCATTGTCAGGTTGGCAGAATTGGGCGGTATTGTGGCAGATGAAATGATAGCAGTGAAAGTTGAGTTATTCATTTTGGCAGGAAGAAGGTAGAAAGACAAAATATAATCAAGGGTACAATTCTAAAGTGGATGTAAGAGTACAAGGTGTGAATGTGAGTAAATCACTGAAGGTGGCAGGATGGGTTCTGAATGTAATGAATAAAGCACACACCATCCTGGACTTAATTAATAGGTGAATGGAATACAAAAGAAGGAAGTTATGTTATGATTTGGAAATGCCGGTGTTGGACTGGGGTGTACAAAGTGTTTTAAAAAATCACACAACACCAGGTTATATTTATTTGGAAGCACTAGTTTTCGGTGCACTGCTCCTTCATCGCAGTGCTCCGGAAGGCACTGCTTCCAAATAAACCTATTGGACTATAACCTGAAGTTGTGCGAAGTTATGTGAAGCTTGCTTCAAATACTGGTCAGATTCAACTGAACTACTGTGTCCGGTTCTGAGTTCCAAAATTTAGGGAAGAGAGGGTCTTGCAGAAAGATTTCAGGTTTTGAGGAAGTTCAGCTATGTTAAGTATTAGGAGAATTTGGGGCTCCCCTCCTTGAAAGAGTTTGAAAAGAAATTTGACCAAGGTTCCAAAATCATGAGGGACCCAAACAGAAAGAGTGAAATTAATCTCTTTGGTGGAAGTATTGAAAGCCAGTTTAAATTTGTGGTCAAACGAGCAATAACGACATGGGGAAAAATGGAAGGACAATTAAGACATTCAAAGAGAATTAGATTATAAAGTGGAAAGAAGGAATTAGCAGGAAATACAAGAAAGAGCATTCAGTGAATTGCTCTTTCATAGAATGAGCATGGACACAGCAGGCTGAATGGTGACCTCTACACTATAAATATTCTATAATTCTATTAGTGGGGGTTCAAGTGATTCCAAAAGATTATTATTGAAATTTTCATATATACATTCCAGTAATAGCTGTCCTCACATCTGATCCTGCTGCCTAACTACCTACCCACCCACACACTTTTGTTGAATGCTTATCCAAATTCCTAGCTGTCTATTCCACCCTCTAAATACATGAGCCATGCTCAATGGTAGCATTCCTATCTAAGTCGGAAGGCCATGGGTTCACGTCCCACTCAAGAAACTTCTCTAAATCCAGATTAATATATCAGCTCATTACTGAGGGAGTGCCATCCTCTTGTGGTAGCATCTTTTGACTGAGATGTTAAACTGAAACTGTTGTGCCCATTTCTATGGACAGAAATGTTCCCATTATATTTTTAAGGTGAGGGGAGAAAGATTTAAAAAAGACATGAGGGGCAACTTTTTCACGCAGAGTAGTTTGTATATACAACGAACTTCCAGAAGAAGTAGTGGACCTGGGTACAGTTACAACATTAACATCCGGATCAGTAGATGAATAAGAAATGTTTGGAAGGATATGGGCCAACAGCAGGCAGGTGGGACTAGTTCAGTTTGGGATTATGTTCGGCATGGGTTGCTTGGACCGAAGGGTCTGTTTCCATGTGAAAGGAACATGCCCAATATTTAAAGGAGGCTTATTTTGTCATTTTCAGTGTTATTCATTGGACTTGGCAGTGTGCAAATCACCAGCTATCTTTTTACGTTATGACAGTGACTACACTTAAAGAATTATCGAATTGGTCATAAAGCATTAATCATAAAACGTGCTATATGAATTTGATTTTGTTAAATTATTTAAATAGGTGGTGCCAATCTCTGAGGGAAGTTTGTCAGATAGGGAGGCAGCTCCTGCTGTGTAATGCGGCTTTTGTTCTCACTGTCTTCTGCTTCTTGAAGACTGTTTGGGGTCCTGAAACTGAAATACAAACAGAAAAAAAGGGACAAGTGTTAGCACTTAGTGACATGAGTAAGCAGAGACAGATGGTTAGTTTCTGAAAGCAGCAGCAACTTGTAATGGTAACCGTGGCTCCATTTGTAGCTCTCTTGCTCCCCCAAGTCAGAGTTGCAAGTTGAAGTCTCATTCCAGATCTTAAACAGAAAAGTCAGCACTGACAATATAGTACAGTACTGAGGGAGTATCGTACTATCATTTGAATTAGGCAATGCATTAGACAATATTTAGCCCTCCAAATAAATAATTAAATCACAATTATGAATGAGTTCCTGTTTGTAGGAGCTGGCTGTGTACAAATTAGCTCATACACTTCCTTCATTACAACAATGAAAACACTTCAAAAGTATTATACTATATTGGCTATAACACAATGTGTGATGAACTGCTGTTTTGCAAGGTACTGCAGAAACATTTTTTATGCCATATGCTAGACATTAAAGGAGTGAAAAATTGTTTAAAACCATTCAAAATGCCATGCTCTTATTAGGCAACATGCCCATGATGCTTGTCATCTGATCTTCAGATGGGCTCGATTTCTGAAAGATGTGTAGTCCCAGGTACTGGCTATTCCTGTCAGGAAGGAGCATGTGAATTGAGTGATTTTTGAGCACCTGTTGGTCAGGGTGAAACAGTGGGCTTGTGAAAGATGGGCACATTGTGAGGAGACAAAGCAAGGACTAACAATGAAAAGTGCAAATGCAGAGTGACTACAGTAAGAGTTTGAGAAGATGTGTGAAATGAAGATGCTGTGGTGATTAATCAGAACTGGAGCAAGAGCTCATTCAAGGCTGAACAGTAAACAATGGAATATACCAGTTAAGAATGTTGTTGCTGGTGAAATTGTTCCATTTCTAGGGAACTTTGTAACTATGTCCTTTGCTGAGCACTTAAAAGAAAACAAAGAACTGCTGAAAATCAGAAACATCAACAAAAATTGCTGGAGAAACTCAGCAGGTCTAGCAGCATCTGTGGAGTGAAACAAAGTTAACATTTCAGGACCAGTAACTGTTCTTCAGAGCTGACCTTTACCTATTCCTTTGTCCAACTCTTGTTCTTTCTTAATAAAAATGGGGAAAAAAAACCTGCAGGTGCTGTAAATCAGAACCAAAAACCGAAATTGCTGGAAAAGCTCTGCAAGTCTGGCAGCGTCTGTGGAGAGAAATCGGAGTTAACGTTTCAAGGTGAGTGACCTTTCCTCAGAACCGGAAACGTTATAGTTGCTGCCAGACTTGCAGAGCTTTTACAGCAATTTCTGAATTTCTTTCTTGTTCCTTCTCTCTCTGGGCTCCATCTCCATCTATCGATTACTTCTCCCACCTACCTATTCCACTTTCACCTTTTCCTAGTGACAATCAGTTCTGAAGAAGGGTCACTGGACTTGAAACATTAACTCTGCTACCTCTCCACAAGTGCTGCCAGACCTGCTGAGTTGCCCCAGCAATTTGTTTTTAATTTCCTTCTCTGATCAATGTCTGTTTGCTCCTCCTGTCCTAAATTACCTTTCTACACGTAGAGGATGGCATATTACCAGTCTGACAGAAGTCATTCGACATGACCCACATACAGATTATTGTACGTGGTTTGTAACAGAGCAAGCTTGAAACCGATTAATAGTGACTTGAATTCCCCCACCTCCTTTCTAATTCAGAAACCAATCATCCTTGAAATGTCCACGAAGAAGAAACAAGCATTTTTTTTTAAAAAATAAACTTTTTTTGTTTTGCAACACGAATAAGCTTCCTCGGTTTTGAGAGGCGCCTATTCGGGTGTTAACTCACTCGACTTCCCAAGCCCCCGGTTAGCCTGGCGCCGGGGAGGGAACTCACTGACAGTGACAGTCGGTCAGGTCAGAGGCTGCTTGGGCGAGTAACCCTGGGGAAAGGGGAAAAACATACATTTCCCCCCAGAGCCTTCTGCCCTAATCAAACTTCCGCAATTCACCCCCGTAAAATAAAAACTCCACTTAAAAACAGGGGCTCACATAATCTCTGACATGGCCCTCTCACTCTGTGCCTCGATTCTGAAGTGGGGCGCTTCCTGGTAAACGGAACGCTGGCTAACCAAAAGAGAACCCTACAGCGAGCAATGTGACATCGAGCGTCAAATGCCACTGCATGGCAAAACGCACTTAAGCATTGCTCACACCTTTATGTAATTATGTTTTTTGTTTAAAAAAAAGACAGTCAATATCCACTGACGAGATGTGCGCCCGTTCAATGCCGCCCTCTCCCCTGCATGCAGTTTGTCCCTCTCACACAACCACTCTCGGTGTTTGTCCCTGCTATTGTGCACTCGTATTTCAAAGCGCCTTATTTCTCTCTCTCTACACCCCCCCCCCCCCCCCCGTACAGCGTGTCAATGTATCTTTTTATGTTTCTGGTTGGATGGTGAGATTCAAATCATTACGACAGCTGCAGTTTGCAGTGTCTCGCCTTCGCTGCACAGTAATTCTCCTTGGGTTACAGTGCCACCTCGCTAGAACCTGCTGCATCTGCTCCTGCTCTCGCTACCGCAGGCAAAGCAAGCAACTCGCCTCCAGCACTTGTCAACAGTGTGCACGGGGTTAACCCTACCTGACCTGAAAAGGAGTTAACAACAAAATATAAACTGCATTGTATTGTTAGCTGGGTCGCACTTGATGGGTTCCCAGAGCGCGCACACAAAAAAAAACAAACGCACCCAGAATAAGGGGGCGAATTCATGTGCCGTTCGCCTTTTACTTTTGGGGGGGTGAAGAGGGGATATTTTCCAGTCACCGGGATCTTAAGCCGAGGCTTTGTGAGTTCGGAGTCAAGCCGTTAGTTTTTTTTTTAATAAGTTGCAGCAAATCGTGCGATCAATGATACAATAACCACGCGAACCGACTCGGTAGCTCCCAGGAATGGGTCTCTCCCCTTTGCTGGCAAGGATTTTAAATATTCGAATCGTTTTGCTTTCAGATCCAGCGTAGGCAATAATAAAAATTCTCCCCGTTCACCACCCCCCCCCCCCAGCGCCTGCAGAATGGTCACTCTAGCATTGGAACATCTGAAAACACTGTCTCCACCCGCAGGGTTCCGGACGAAGAAAAAGGCCGGCGGAGGTGGACGACTTATTTATCTTTCTGCTGGTTTAAAAGTGCGAGTCCTTTTCCGGGCCACGGACAGTACAGCAAATGTTAGCTGGCCAAGTCCAATTTATTATTTTGAAACAAAAAAGAGACAGCGAAACGGTTAGTTGGACCACAAAACTGATTGTTTCTGCAAAAGCTTGTGAGTAACTACTATTAGAATCCCTCACAGCGACCCCCCCCCCCCCCACAAACTCTCTGTCGAATGATAATCAGCGACTGATCAATTGTATAATTCTGAGTTAACTTCTTTTCTGCCCCCCACCCCCAACAGTTTAATACTTTAATTTGCTGCCAGCTGAGATTTTATGTGACTGTTGTGAAAGCTTATCAAGTTTGTTTTTTTTTTGGGAATTTTTTTTTTCTTTAAATTGAACAGTAAAACTCGATTTTTTAAACAGTTCCCATCAGCCATTTGAATGGTGTCGAGCCCACTACATTTCCGAGGCGTCTGAAGGTCAGGGAGAGAAAAAAAAACCCACAGGGCAAATGGGGAGGGGGGCTTTCACCCTTACCTCTTGGCCGATGAAATTTGGGTGTGGAGAGGGGAGGGGAGTGCAGATGAAATGAAAATACCAGCCACGGTGGCTGCTTTATCGGCAGTTGGTCCAAGGAAGGAGTGGGCAGAGACGTGTTGGGGGGGGGCGCTCCTGCATTTCACCTCCTGCCCAGGACAGAATTGGAGAGAGAGAGAGAGATGGGAGGGTCTGAGAGAGAGAGATCGCTGTCAGCTGAATTCATTACTGTAAACATCTCCCAGGGGTTTTAAGAGTGAAAGGGAAGACTTACATTAGCGATAAACAGTCTGATCAGCCGCATCATTACTGGCGTATGACTGCGTGCAGCAGGAATTCAGTCTGGAGCGCAAGAAAGAGTGATAAAGTGGCTGTTTTTTTTCTCTCTCTCTCTACTTCCTTTCTTTACCTAACGTATAAATCCTCCCGTCTCTAGAAGAGAACCCACCGGCAGAGGCGACACTTGAGGGGCTCTGGGTGCTTTTTCAGGCAGCGGAGAAGGAAAGAGCCAGAGCATGGTCACACTGCTGAAGCAAAACCCGCCGCCGCTGGACTGAGCAGAGAACGCCGTTTCAGTGATGACAGAAACCGAGAGCAGGACAAGTCAGCCCCCAGCAACTACTGGGACTGCTCTCCCCAGATTGTCCGTCAAACCAGGGAAATCGTGAAGGAGAGAGAAAAGCAGAGGATGAGCGAGTCGCCGAATCGGACAGCAACGTAAAGGTAGTTGTAATCTCTCTTTTTTAAATGATCGTTTGAATTTTATACATTATTACAATTTAAAAAAAAATTCTGGTGCTTACATCCATCACTTAATATTAACTACCCATCTCCGCTGCTTAAATTTTAGTCAATCAGGGAGTATTTTTGTTCCCCATTCTCTCTTCTGAATTGGCTTTTTAATAGTCTTGTTTTATTAACTGGCATGGAGTAAGCTGAAGGCTGTTATACTGACAGCCTATAGATTTTTCCAGCAGAGGCAGCTCTAGGTTGAAAAATACAGTTCTGAGAGTACGTGAATCCAAATGAACTATTCATTTATTTCTTGTGTGTGTGTTTTTTTTTATCTAATGGAATAGGATTCTAGATGTACAAGGCAAGCTGAGATGACACCCTTTTCTGACTTGGAGCAGCAGTGTGTGATGAAGAGACTCCAGATTTAATAAACCCACCGAAAGCTGCTGGGCTCTGTCTTTGCATTTATATGTGCGCTTTCAAATTGCCAATCTCCAGTGAAAGCAGAATGTGATGTGCTTTAGTTCTCACCACCAAGTGTCCTGGTTTAGATGGAAGAATTTGCAGGTCTCGGCTGTAGTTTACAAATTGCTGCTTCCACTATTAAGTCATAAAACAAAAACGCACACAAGGATTATTCTCACCAAGCACATGTACTGTTTCTGCTCCCAAGTGTTTGGATGAAGCAAATACTGGCTTTACATTCACAGGAGCTGCCTCTGGCATTGTGGATTTTTTAACCGCCTGCTGTTTTACAATTAGAATTCCTTAATTGTTAAGAGTGATGGGAATGTCACAGACCAGAGTCTGTTTCGTGGACTGGATTACTTTATTGCAGTTATGGATTATATTTCTTTTGGGACTGTGCACACAAATAACTGAGGCGGATTTTTGTCCTTTGGAGTGTCGTTGCGATAAGAAATTTGTTTACTGTAATGACCGTGGCTTGACATCAGTGCCTGCTGGGATACCAGAGGGTGCCGCTATTCTCTACCTCCAAAACAACGTCATCAACAATGCTGGATTTCCTCTTGACTTGCGAAACGTGCAGTCTGTTCAAACGGTATACTTGTACGGCAATGAGCTGGATGAGTTCCCTGTAAACCTACCAAAAAACATGAAGGAGCTCCACTTGCAGGAGAATAATATCCAGACTGTCTCCAGGGAAGCTATTGGCCAGTTGCAGAAACTCGAAAAGCTACATCTGGATGACAACTCCATCTCAACAGTTGGCATTGAGGATGGCGCTTTTCGAGAAGCCACCAACCTCAAGTTGCTGTTCTTGTCCAGGAACCACCTGAGCAGTGTGCCAATTGGGCTCCCCTTAGGATTGGAAGAGCTCCGGCTGGACGAGAACCGGATCTCCATGGTGCCGGAGCTGGCCTTTCAGAATCTGACCCATCTTCAGCGCCTAGTCTTAGACGGGAACCTCCTGACTGACGGTGGGATTGCTGAGGGAGCCCTGGAGCAGCTGGTCAAGTTAACTGAACTCTCACTGGTGAGGAATTCTCTCACTGTGCCCCCACCAAACCTTCCGGGTGGTCACTTGGTGAAACTGAATTTGCAGGAGAACCAAATCAATCAAATTCCGGTCACTGCCTTCCCACAACTGAAACGGCTTGAGAAACTGGATCTCTCCAACAACCAGCTGCGAATGCTGGTGAGAGGAGTTTTTGATGGCATGACCAGTTTGAAACAGATTCTTTTGAGGAATAATCCCTGGTATTGCGACTGCAACATAAAATGGGTGACCAAATGGCTGCAGTCACTTTCGTTTTCTATAAATGTGCGTGGGCTAATGTGTCAGGGTCCAGAAAAGGTCAGAGGAATGGCTATAAGAGATCTGAATATCAACCTGGTATCCTGCCCGACTATCACACCCGCTCCCCACGCCACACCCATCCCTCCTGCCCCCTTGCCATCTGCTGTGGTGACTGTCATTCCCATGACCTACACTGATGCCAACATTTCCATTCTTCCCTTTTCACCGGGGTCAACCGCTCTCGTGCCTCCCGGAGACAAAGAATTCACAGACCCTTTGCCTGTTGGACAATTGCAACTAACTGTCCAGTTCGTGAATGACACATGCATTCAAATCAGTTGGCTGGCCATCTTCACAGTGACCAAATACAGAATCACCTGGGTGAAACTGGGCCACAGTTTAGTCGGTGGCATTGTGCACGAAAGGATAGTCAGTGGAAATACGGAGCAACTAAGCTTGCTAAATCTGGAGCCGAAATCGACCTACAGGATTTGCATGGTCCTGCTGGACGCCTCAAATAATTTGCAACCGGAGGATGACACGGTTTGTTTGGAAGCCACCACAAAGTCGTCATCTTTTAACACGAACATGGCCTCCAGTCCTGAGCAGGCGGCCCAGCAGGACCTGAGCTCCCCTTTACTGTTGGCAGGCCTCATTGGGGGAGCTGTGATCATCGTGCTGGTAGCCCTGCTCAGTGTCTTCTGCTGGCACATGCACAAAAAGGGCAAATACGATTCGCACTCATGGAAGTACAATAGAGGGAGGAGGAAAGATGACTACTGTGAGGCTGGCACAAAAAAGGACAACACAATCCTTGAAATGACTGAGACCAGTTTTCACATAGTCTCATTAAACAATGAACAAATGCTCAAAGAGGATTTTAGACTGCAGTCAATATACCCTCCAAATGGAGCAATTAACTTTACAGACTGCCACACCAGAAGCAACAGCAGATACTGTACTGGTGGTGCACCAGATTTGGAGCAATGTCATACATGACCGTGCATAATAAAGACCCTGCAGTTATAGGACTTTCTAGAATATATTTGTGAAATATTGTCCAGACGGATTGTGTCTGCCTACTGTGTAATTTATACAGTGTAAAAAAATTGCTATCTTTTTTATTATAAAAAAAATAAGTAGCAACAATTTTGTAATGCAGTCAAGTGATTTAAAAAAAGAGATTAAGTAAGCTGTATAGTTGTTGCTGTACAATCAAGGCCTATGTTCATAAATGATTTTTAAAAAAAATATGGCGGCATTTAATGATGTAGTTTCACAGTTGGGGTTTAAAACATCTTCTGAACAGTTACACTGGCACCTAATTTAAAAACTAACACATTCTGACAGTCGGTCTGATCTGCCCAGGCCATCCCTCCACCATGTTTCTCACTTTTCTGTCTTAATACTATTTGTCCCTCATTGTAGCATTGACTCCCCTTTCATCGGTACTTTGTCCCTCAGTATGGCCAGATTGATTTGTGAGCCTAAACTTGACTGCAAGCTAGCAGTTTCGGAGGATAATCCACTCAAACCCAAAATCCATCTACCTTCCAGCCAGGAGAGCATTGCATTGCAGTCAGGAGTGGAATCTATCGATGATTTTCTGTTCTCTTATCCCCATCACCCAACCCAATCAGTAGCCATTTGTGACCAGTTTTAGCACCTTATTAATTAGCCGTGACCAACTAACTCAGCTCAGATAGAAGTTGGTCTTCAGGACTGAAAACCACACCACACATCTAATGACCTATTTCAGAAGATAAGCCTGATACTTCAATTGGGTGTTCGCTATTTTCAGTATAACAGATGAACAGTCTAATTTGATTGGTTTTTCATAGAGTCTTCTCAACACTCCAGTTAAGCTCTGATCTTTCTTTTTATTCAGTGCCGTGATTAGGATTCCTCCAACAATTAGGTCAATTAAATTTATTCAATTCAAAATCTATGATAGTCAATATTTAATACATTTGAAAAGTATGATAGTTTCATAATAATGAGGTCAGAATAGATGTAGAATTTGTTGCAGTGTCATCTTATAGTTATAGCACATTTGTTGAAGGATATTCTCAAACAACAAAAAACTAAGTAATTCAAAAGATGCATATTTATTATTGTTGACTTGTCAAAATTTATTTGCTTTTGAGACAAAAAGTTTTCAGAGACATTTTAGTTAATAGGATTATGGCCCAGCGCTACCAAGTCATGGTAACTGAAGCATTAGGAGGGCAACTCACTCACCAATTCAGTACATATGAAGCTAATCATCCAGGAAGAATAAGTGTGTCATAACATCTCATGAATTGATCAGCATTACATTAGAGTTCTCACAGGTAATATGAAGCATCTACATCTCCATTCAAAAATGAGGTGTCATAGATTCAAGCTCAGTGGCAGAAGGATTAGAGTGGATGTGAGGAAAAGATTTTATACAGATGGTGGGAAATATTTGCTGCCCGAGTTGGTGGTGGAGGCAGAGATCCTAAACTCTTTTGAAAAGTAACTGCATCTGTACATTAAATGCTGTAAGTTGCAAGGCTACGAGCTGTATGCAGGAAGATGGGACTGAAAAAAGGCAGCAGGGTTTCCTTGGGTCGACAGAGGCAAGGTGGGCCACATGGACCCCGTCTGTGCTGTATCATTTCAATGGTTCTGAATGAAAGCCATTTGTTACATTTTGTACTCATTGTACAGATGAATGGGCTACAACTGGGGCATCCAATTATTTTTTAGTAATCAGGTGTCCAATTAATTGTTGGAACAGTTGTTTAACTCTTTATTTATATTATGGTTTAAAAAACATGGTGTCATTTCTTAGTTTAGTGTGCAGATGCCATCTTTAACAGAAGTGCATTGCTGTCGTACCAAACAAATTTTACCCATTCAGATTGGCCACTTTGCAACTAAAAACTTTCCTATTCAATACTCGGGGTGTTTATTTCTTCCTTCCATCTCTGTCTGTCTCCCTGTGCCTTCCATGCCCCAAGAAATATGACTTATTTCCTAAGTCCCCTGTCTCCTGCCAGCTCGGCTGAGTTGGCAGCCTGAAGAGAGGGTATAAACTCCACCATCAGGAGTGGAGGTCAGGAACTCGCCATGCATAAGCACAAACTCAATCATGTACCATTCCGTGGTGTCACGACCAGACCTCCAACACTTGGGGCTCTGTGCCACAATATCTTGTTTAGTTGACGAAAAGGACAGCTTGTTAGCTGAAGAACTGTGACTTCATTTTAATATTAAGAGCACTGCATCAACAGTATTCTATACAATGTCTGAATGATAACAGTATTTTGCCCAATTTCTGTCAGTGTTGGTAGGTAAATTATCTTGGGTATATTGATAATGAAAGCTTAGGAGTTAGAAATTCACTTAAATTTCTGATGATTATACATTTAATTAATTTAATTTGATTAATTCACATAACGCTGACCCCACTACGATGTTCATTCTTTGCATCTTCCACTTAGAAACAGACAGTTCTGAAACTGAGCCAGTTTTGAGAATAAGCAATACTGGTAAACAGACATCACACCATGGTGAACGGAATAGTAACAGAAATCCAGAATCCTTTTTTATTAAGAAAATGCCGAGAGGAAGAATGCTTAAAAATGTATTAAAATCAATTACTACTTTTGTAATACAGATGTCAGAACATGTTTGTGCAAATTACTGTGTCAAAATATTTTGGTTTAACCTTTTTTATGTTCCAAATTTTCCATAGTGCAAGGAACCAAAGTTCATTAGCTTGCACCCTTTTGGTGTATCATGTATGTGCCTTGAATTTAAATCATAATGTTCAGTCCTTGAAATCTCCTCATTCCTCCACCCTATTATTTTGCAGAGAATGTATGAGTACATGAAAGAAACAAAGCTTTTGTGAAAAAAATAAACAGCTATAAAAGTTGAATATTCAAAAATAAAGTCATGTGAATCATCTTAATTTCAGGTAAAGATAACTCTGTGACTTTTATGTTTGTGCAGTCTTGGAAATCTTCTCTTTGGTTCTGAGTTGTTACAGAAGCAACAAGTATCCCTTTTGTGACATAATGACCACTTTTTACCATTTTAAAGTCTTCTAGAAAATAGACTAAAATGATTGATTTTTTTTTTAAATGAGAACAAATAGATTTTGTAGTAATTTGAAGAAAAATAGTGACCAAGCAATTTGTGGAACAGCATATGATGACCCATGATGTGATTACAAATTCCCCTTTTAAAATACAAAATAATGTGATCATTTATTAAATTGGTTAGTGATACCTTATACAGTGCAACACATTCCTTTAGATCCAACATGCCAAGGATCTGTTGCCACTATTGACAGTTGGTTAACCCTTATTTTTTAATGGATCATTGCACTGCAAGCTTTTTTTAAACAGCTGCTTCAGAGCCAATGTTGTAATAAAAAAATCCTTTGAAAATATTTTTTCTACTGCAAAATAGATTAAAAGGACACTTTTTTAGCTGGGTGGAAAAGACCCATTTCTGAACCTTATGGAGTTGAAGGGATCAAGGTCACTTATGCTCAGCTTTACTGTTTAGCCTTATCTAGAGCAGAAAATCTCATGTTGAGAATTCGACAGTACATTTTATGTTTTGTGTATATTTTTGTCTTGTCAAGGTGGGAGAAAGAAATCTTACGCTTTATATATAAAATGGCTACTTGATGTAACTTATAATAATGCACAAATATACTTGTTATACTGACAGGTTGCAGAATCCAGAGATACTCTGTACCTCACTTGCATATTCCTTACTTTCGACAAATTCTCTGTATTTCTAAAAGATTGTTTGAAGGATGTCCATAACCAAAATACAAAATAAAGTATGGTCACAACATATGCAGTGCTGGCATTAGAACAGCTTTATGTTATTTGGAATAAATAAAAGACACAGAATGGGTCAGGCTTGTGAATTTTTGCTTGCATCCTAATCTAACAATTCGAATGCCTCCACAAATTTTATGCAGTTGAGGCAGCAAGTCTTACTTTGTTGTAGCTGTAATGATTCACAGGGATGGAGAATGCTGCAATGCTAAAGGACATTTTCCCTATAAAAGAGATGCAGTGTAAGTCAGGACTGATAAAGGGTTTTAGTTTGGGCCTTTTAACTATCAAAGGAAAGCCCCTAATATTTGAGTATTATCCAAAGGCAGAGGATTGAGTTATTACTTGTGCTCATCTATAGACTTGTACATTTTTATATTCTGGCCCCCAAAATCTATCATGAATACAGTGGTTTAATTGCTGCCCTGCTGAGCTGGGACTGCCAAGAGAGAATGCCTGTTCATTCCCATTACTGGAAGCAGGGAAGAGTGATAAGACTTACTCAACACCACCTTCAACACCGTTCCCACCATCCAAGCTTACTTTAGAAGGACAGGCATTAACCAAATTTTCTTCTCCAGTGTAAGGTTCCCCTTCATTCCCCTAGAAAGACAAACTTGTAACTTTTGGAAGGCAACAAAGGGCGGGAAAAGACTGCACCCTTTCAACGCTGAAATGAATCATACCTTCCTGGAATGTTCACCTGGAAATCCCAAATATTTTGTTTTTGACCACAACAGCTACCTTTTTTGTTTCAACCACTATTGAAATATGATACAATATGAAAGAGGATATCACTGAAAAATTGCATAACAATGTAAAATAATATTGAACTTCACAGAGTGTTGGGTTCTATTGAATGGGATATTATAAAGGGATTCAGATTCCTCCATAAAACCAATAAAATCACTTAAGACACGTTAAAGCTCAGACTGGATCATCCTTAATAATACAGAACACAACGGATTTTTTGTTACCATTTCTCCCAAGAACTTCTCAGTGCACTGAAAATTGTGAAAGTAGAGACATGAATACATTTATAAATTCTAATTTAAGAACTTTTATTTTCTCTTATTTATATCTCAAAGGGAACGCACACTTTCTTGTTTTTTTACTATATTCGTCTCAGGTTTAATTACCACATGCAAATCACCACTGGTATTTAACAGAATTGTTTTTAACTGATATTCTTAAATATTAGCCCCATTCATTTCAGGATGCTTGGAGGTCCAGGGCACAGAGAAAGGTCCTTCAGCCCATCAAGCCTGTGCTAGTCAAAAACAAGTACCTGATTATTCTAATTTCACTTCTAGCTCTTGGCCCATAGCCTTGTGTGCCTTGGCATTGCAAGTGTACTTCTAAATACATTTTAAATGTATGAGGGTTTCTGCCTCCACCACTCCCACAGCAGTCCCAGATTCCTGCTACCATCTGGGTGTAAAATATTCCTCACACCCCCTCGAAACCTCCTGGCCCTTACCTTAAATCTAAAGTAAGGTCACTGAAATAGTTCCATCCTGTCTATATATGCCCCACCATGGTTTTATACACCTTAAATCATATCCCGCCTCAGTCTCCTCTATTCCAAAGAAAACAACCACATTCTACCCAATCTGTCTTCATAACTGAACCTTGTAGCCCAGGTAATATCCTGACAAATCTCCTCTGTTCCCTCTCCAGTGCAATGCCATGACCCCTAAATTATGAATTCCAGAACTGCACAAAATATTCTTGCTGTGGTTTAACCAATATTTTTATTCAGTTCTGCCATAATCTCCCCACTTTTAAACTATATGACTTGGCTAATAAAGGCAAGTATCCATAAGCCTTCTTAACCACTTTATCTTCTTGTTCTACTATCTTCAGATTGCTGAACATGCCTTGTGATCCTCGGTGCTCCCCATTCATCAAGTATTCTCTTGCATTGTTTGTCCTGCCCAAGTACATTACCTCACATTTACCCATTTAACACTGATCAACCCATCTGACTCTCCCATCTTCTTGATCTAAGGTTGGCCTCCCCATTGTTATCACCCTGCCAATTTCTTTATTTGCTACAAACTTACTGAGCAACCCTCTGAGCTTCAAGTGTGGATCATTTATAAGTACTGAAACATGCAAGGGCCCCAACACTTATCCTTACCCAGATTGATTTTCACAACTGGTGATTGTTCCCTACTGGTCACTCTTCATGTTGAAAGCTTTAACAGTATGTCCTGGCAGAATACATTCCCAAAGTCATTCCCATCCTGGTCCACATCACATTCTCACAGTTTCAATACAGGATAGTAGCCAACAATTAAACATGGGAAGTCTCCAGTGTTTGAAACCATCTGTCCCTGAACAAGTGGCACTGATATCAATAGTAGAATCTCCACTGTAAGACAATGGTAGCCCTTCCTCCACACTGTAGAATACATTCACCTGTGAGTTATGTTGTGGAAGTAGAGAAGTTGATATGAATGCATCAAATCCTGTTGCAGTCTATCTCTTTCCATTTCTACAACACTTTTCATGATAGCAGGATCTCCTGGAGCATGTTATAGCCAAACCGAAAGCCAATTTGTGCACAAAAATACCACATTACCAAAAAAGATCATGGCTGAGTGATTTGTTTTAAGGAAGCCCTATGACTCAGTGATAGCATCCCCAGTTCTGTGCCAGAAGCTGCAATTTCAATTCCTACACTAAGATATTTGGCCATGGAGGGTTTGTTTGTAATGTGGTCAAACAGATTGATTATCAGCCTGTAAATACACATCCTAATGGCTGGCTGAGTAAGAGTGGGAGAGTTTCCTGGACACACAGCTATCTTGCAATCACAAAAAACTGCCAAGCTTTGCCCATCAGTATGGATCAATCCAATAGAAGCCCATGGCTCAAACCTCAGAAGCAAGTTTGGGAGAAATGATGGACAGGGAATTGCTTGTAGATTTATTGGTTGAGGCCAGCAAGGACAGCATCCTGTTCTTCTTTAAAAATGATCTTTTTATGTTCATCTGTATGAGCAGATGAGGATGAAGCTTGCTTTTAAAATCTCAGCCAGCAAGTGTCCGAGAGCAGAATTTCCTCAAGAATCCATTATGAGTGTCAGTTTAGGTTTTTGTGTTCAAGTTACATGAACTTACAAGTTTCTGACTCAGAGGCAAGAGTGCTGCCAAATAAGACAAGGTTGTTATTATAAAAATGCTTCACCTCCACTCCCTACTTCTCTGTGCAACACTGCTCCTTTTGAACTTTAACTTCAATTTCATTGATGACTTACTGAATTATGTGCACATTCCTGTTATGAAAAGGTATTTGTAGGGTTAACATTAAAAGATAATTTTTGCTGATTGGCAAACTGCCAGTAAGGATATGGGGACCAAGAATTGTTATTACAAAGAGAAAGCTTGAAAAGATTCTTGTACAAAGGCTTGTTACAACAGAGCCAAGGACATCACTTCAAATCAAAGTTGATTACGAGTCAAAAAGGCTGTAAACTTGTAGAGTGAAAGAGCAGAGAAATGGGATGCAAATAGATGTAAAAAATCATGGAATTATTGCAGTATAAAATGAGGCCATTTGTCCCATCATACCTACCTAGTTCAATTACCAAGCACCAATCTCCTTCCTCTTCCCCATATCTCTGCGCATCATTTTTGTCCCATCATCACCCAATTCCCTTTTGAATACTTTAATTGAACCTACCTCTGCACATTTCCAGGCAGTGTGTTTCATATCCTGACTGTTCGCTGTGTGGAAAAAAGCTTTTTTCTCACATTACTCTTGCTTTGTTTGCACATCATCTTAAATCTATACCCTCTCATTCTTTTCTTTGCAAGCCGGAACAGCTTTCTGCTTATCTATTCTGTCCAGCCTAGTCATGATCTAGAAATATCAATCAAATCTCCTCTCAGCTGCTTTCTCACCAATGAGGTTTTTTTCAGTCTATCCTCATAACTGATAAAAGGAATTTACATTTGCATGACAATGCAAAGCTCATCACAGTCAATGAGATACTTTCAAAGTGAAGTCCCTGTTGAAAATTAGCCAAACATGACCACCAAATTTGGATATATCAAGCCCCCATAAAGAACAACTAGATAAATGATCAATGTTTGAGTTAGAGTTATGGGGAAAAAAAACACTGGCCAGGTTACTGGTGACATGCATCTGCTCTTTGTATTAACTTTTGCATTCATCTAAGACATGAGATAGGTGCCCAGTTGAATGTTCCTTTAGACAGTCTCTCAGCACTGTATTTAAGTTTCATTCGAGGATAAAACCTGGTATTTATAGCTTAATACGGTCACCACCAGGATGTGTGGGTTTGGGGGGAGAGTGATCTTCAGAAAGCCCACCCACAATCCTGACAGTTTTCCTCCAGCTAACTATAAGGTCACCCTTCAGCCTCCAATGTTCCAGGGGAAATAGCCCCTGGCAACATCCTTGTAAATCTTTTCTGAATCCTTTCAAGTTTCACAACAACCTTCTTATAGCGGGGAGACCAGAATTGCACACAGTATTCCAAAAGTGGCCTAACTAATGTCCTGAGCCTCATTCCTGATGATGGATTTATGCCTGAAATGGCCATTCTCCTGCTCCTTGGATGCTGCTGACCTGCTGTGCTTTCCCAGCACTACACTCTCAACAATGTCCTGTACAGTCGCAACATGACATCTCAGCTCCTATACTCAATGCACTGACCAATAAAGCAAATGTACTATCCATCTTCTTCACTATCCTGTCTACCTGTCACTCCACCTTCAAGAAACTATGAGCCTGCACTCCAAGGTCTCTTTGTTCAGCGACACTCCCCAGTACTCTACGATTAAGTGTATAAGTCCTGCAACACCTTACCTATTGTATGTAAGTTAGGGTTAATTTTGAAGACCTTTCATATCTTCTTTCAGATTGAAGAAATTAATGGACTTTAACCAAACTTCTTTGAACGCATTAATTTTTGATTAAATCCAATTATATTCTTATTCATTCAGATGCTGTGGGCAATTTTGGATGGATCAGCATTTGTTGCTCATATCTAGTTACCCTTGAGCTGTCTTCTGGAATTGCTGAAATTCAGTTGGTGTAGATGCACTCGCAACATTGTCAGGAAGAAATTAAATGTTAACTTGGCTTTCTTCCCAGGGGTGCTGCTAGATCTTCTTTGTTTCAGACCTCCAGCTGCCTTAGTCTGTTGTTTTAGTCCCAGGATTTGGCTCCATATTGTCATAGGTGCCAGAGATATGGCAACCAGAAGCTGAAATGTCCATCACAATCCTTTTAGTAACTCCTGGCACTGCCTGCACGACACACACTGATCGAAAGAAACCTGAATGGGTGAGCAGTGCATCTACCAGATAAAAACAAGGTAAAAACAATGACTGCAGATGCTGGAAACCAGATTCTGGATTAGTGGTGCTGGAAGAGCATAGCAGTTCAGGCAGCATCCAAGGAGCAGCGAAATCGACGTTTCGGGCAAAAGACCTTCATCAGGAATAAAGGCAGAGAGCCTGAAGCGTGGAGAGATAAGCTAAAGAAGGGTGGGGGTGAGGAGAAAGTAGCATAGAGTACAATAGGTGAG
>NC_057719.1:22459061-22473134 GCF_004010195.1 Chiloscyllium plagiosum
TCTCCCCACCCCCACCCTCCTCTATCTTATCTCTCCACGCTTCAGGCTCTCTGCCTTTATTCCTGATGAAGGGCTTTTGCCCGAAACGTCGATTTCGCTGCTCCTTGGATGCTGCCTGAACTGCTGTGCTCTTCCAGCACCACTAATCCAGAATCCAGTGCATCTACCAGCCAACTGAGTAGACCAGCATCCAGTGTGAATTTGATCCCTACCCTTCATTACCAATCTTTCTCCTGTTGTTAAAGCCTTCCTGAGATTGCTCTGGAAATTGCTGTGGACTGGGCACGCACACCCTGTAAGAACAGTATGTTCATGCCAGCTATGCACACTGCTGTGTCTCCTGTGAGCCTGTAGCTCGTTAGTAGCACACCATGCTGGGCTGCTGACTGTAATCATGAGCTGGCAGTACAAAGTTGTCTGCCTCAATGGAGCTGGGTGCTGGGTAATGACTTATCACATAATACCTGCACTCAGAAGGAGGGCTGATTAAAACCTTTCCCCAGATAGCCGTCAACAAATAAAGTCAAGAGCCAGTTTGTTGTCATTCAACAGTACAATGTACAATTTGAATCAAATGAAATATACATACCTGGGCAAAGAGGTTTGCATTTTCTGAATATACCTAATCCTATAATAAGAATAACACTCTTCATTTTTGACTTGTCTAGATGTTCATTAAGAAATTATTCAGTTTTAAATTGGATCAAAAATTTTGTCATCCATAATCAATAGTACTTTAAACAAAAGAACTAAGGCCAATTGTCTCTCAAAATATCAATAAGCTACATGCTCTCTCAAATGTGTACTTTGTTTTCATTCTTGCCTTGTTTTTTTTTGTCTCATGTTAGATTTTAATTTGTGAAAAAGCAACACACTACATTCAGGTATAGAAAAATTAACAATTTTGTTCCCTTACAACAGCTAAAAAACAAAATGTACTTTCATTTTTTTTCATTGTTTCTGAGGCTTTGATTGAAAATGAATGAAAATTAATTATTGGAAAAATTCAGCAGTTCTGGCCAGCAGCTGCAGTTCAATATGACTCTCCTTCAGAACTGCAAACCCAAGATGTAAATTCTGCTTTTTTTTTCTGCAGTTGCTGAGTTTCTTCAGCATTTTTCATTTTTATTTCAGTTTTCCAGCATCACATTTTGTATTTGCAAAATTTTGTTTGTAGTATTTCTTAATGCAGTGCCATTTCCCATATCATCTGTGTCATTTGACATGGACATCATTTTGCATAATATAAGTATTGTATTACAATATATAAGTGTTTCAATATCTCATTCAATCTATATATTGATGTCCCATACTTTAAGAGGGTACTGTAAAGTATTTGGGATCCATCAATATAAGGAAAAGCAGCTCAAATACACTATAATTTTACTATAATTCATCTTAACAGCAAATGGCTCCAAAGAATACTGATAGTGTTATTTTTCCACCCTGGTTAAAAAGTTTGCACTTTAATTAAACAATCGACTTTGGAGGGCAGACTTTATTGGTATTGCCTTCAAAGACTGGAATGCTCTTTCTGCCAGACTATTGGACAATGGATGGTATAGAGCTGTCCTCATATGATGAATGTCATTCAACTTGAGGAAGTATTCAAATTTCCTGCTGGTAATTGACCACCCGTTGTCTGTGACCACCACTTCTGGAGTCCGTGTATTACAAAAGGTGCTCGCAGCTTTTCTGTCCTCATCCCCTTGTATGAAGAGTGAACTCTATGCATGTCCAACCACTTTCACTAAGTGTCCACAATGACTAAGAACATCGAGTCCATGAAAGGACCTGCATATTCAACGTGTGATTGAGTCCAAAGTTTGCCCTGCCATTTCTGTGAATGGGGTGGTGGGAGCTGCCAGTCATAACTTTTGTCCTTGTTAGCACTCTGGGTACTGAACCACCAACATGGCTATGTCTGTATCCAGTCCTGGCCACCAGTCACAACTTCTTGCCAACATCTTTTTTGGACACCATTGGATGACCCTGGTGGTGGGTTCAGCCAGTATCTGGGAACGACCTTTGCTTGGGATAATCACTCTTGCTCCCCATAAAAATATGCCGCCCTCTACAGTGATCTGGTCTCACCAGGTCCAGAAAGGTTTCAATTATGGTTGCAGTAGCCCTTTTGCTCCTCCCATCACCACCTGCTGTTTCAGTTTTGCAAGCATCGGATCTTTGTCCATCCACAGTCTGACATTGTCAGCCTTGACCGGAAGTGTATCCAGAAAGTTTCAAACCCAAACAGGCTCTTCCTAATGGCAGAACCATTGATGGTGTCTCTCCAGTGGGAGGCAGCTCAAGCCATCTTCATTGGTTACTTGGCCTCCCAGATGGTGTTCCAACATTGTAATTGTACACAGTTAGCATGAGAACCCACTGCTGAATTCAACCTGCAGCTATGGATGGCATGGCCTTATCTTCTTTGAGTAGACCTAGTAAGGGATGGTAGTCTGTTACTATTAACAATTTATGTAAGTAAAGGTAATAGTGGAACTTTCTCACACCAAGATGACCATCAAACATTCCTTCTATATCTCGGGGTACTTGTGCTCCACTTGCCGCATTTTCAAATGACAAAGCCAATTGTAGTGCCTGTATGAAGTCCAGTTAGGCTTCAGCTAGTAGGTGCTTTTACATGGTTGCATCATTAATCCTACTCTTATCACCATTAAAATAACTCCACAGGGGCTGGTACCCTGTCACCAAGTCACCTTTTATTTACAAGTACATAGAACTTGACACGGATTCAGCTGCCTCAGAGGCTGCTCTGAGAGTGAACAGAACCTCTGACATTCTGTTTATACCTGCCAGCCAGGGTACCCCGATTAAGCTAGGTTAACAGCCCCAATCAGGGAACTCATATTCTATGAGGTACACCTGGCTGGCATCGTTACAATCACTACAACAGTCTTATTGAGAAGAAGACTGGAAGGAAGTTGAGTAGCTTTAAGATTGAATAATTTATTTCAGATGCATTATTAATATCTAATTTACTATTATAAATCATAAAGTCACACAGCACAGAAACAGACCCTTCAGTCCAACCAGTCCTTGTCGAACATAACAAACCTAGTTCCCTCTTCCTGCTCCTGGACAATATCCCTCCAAACCTTTCCTATTCATATATCTATCCATACATCTCTCAAACATTGTAATTGTACCAGCATTCACCACTTCCTCAGGAAGTTCATTTCACACACAAACTACTCTCTGTGTAAAAAATATGTCTCTCATGTTTTTTTATTAAATATTTTTCCTGTCACCTCAAAAATGTGGCCCTAGTCTTGAAATCCCCCACTCTAGGGAAAAGACAACTACTATTAACTCTATCTATACCTCTCATTATTTTATAAACTTCTATCAGGTCACCTCTCAACCTCCGTCATTCCAGTGAAAAAAGTTCCAGGCTATCCAACCTTTCTTTACTACTCAAACCTTCCATATCTGGCAACATCCTGGTAAATCTCTTCTGAACACTCTCCAGCTTGTTAATATCCTTCCTATAACTGGGCGAACAGAACTGGACACAATGGTCCAGAAGAGGCCTCACCAATATCCTGAACAATCTCAGCATGACTTTCCAATGCCTATACTCAAAGCACTGAACAATGAAGGCAAGCATGCCACATGATGTTTTAACCACCCTGTCTAGATATGACATAAACTTCAAAGATTTATGTACCTACGCCCTGGGTCCCTCTGTTCTACAACATTACCCAAGGCCCTACTATTAATTATGTAAGCCCTACCCTTGTTTATTGTACTAAAATGCAATACCTCTCATTTATCCAGATAGAACTCCGTCTGCAATTTTTCAACCCATTGTAATCTCTTTGTAATCTTAGAAAACCTTCTTCACCGTCCCCGTATGCCACCAATTTTGGTGTCGTCCGCTAACTTACTAACCATGTCTTCTATATTCTCATATAAATCATTTATATAAATGACAAACAAAAGAGGACTCAGGACTGATCCCTGTGGAAGACCGCTGGTCACAGGCCTCCAGTCCGAACAGCAACCCTCCACTATGACTTTCTGTTTCCTGCCATTAAGCCAATTATGTATCCATTTGGCAAGCTCATCCTGGATCCCATTAGACCGAACATTACTGCTACGCAGAACCTCGTCAGAGGCTTTAGTAAAATCCAAAGAAACAACTCAACTGCACTGCCATCATCAACCTTTTTGGTAGCTTCCTTAAAAAATCAAATTTGTGAGACGCAATTTTCCTTGCACAAAACCATGCTGACTGTCCCTAATCAATTTTTGCCTCTTAAAATGTCCATAAATCCTATCTTTTATGATCACCGCTAGCAATTTACCTATGAACGAAGTTAGACTCATAGGTCTTTAGTTCCCCGGTTTTTCCTGATAACCTTTCGTAAACAAGGGTAATACTTCTGCAAGGGATCTCACAATTTCCTACCTTACTTCCCACAATGTTCTGGGATAAAATGATTATATCCTATTATTAATTATTCAAAGTAACAGTGGCAATAAAATCTACTTGAATTACATCTTAGGTTATTGGCTTCTACATACAGTTCAAGTAACTTTGTTGGGTGAAGGGATTGGGGTGTGTGGGGAAATGTCTCAATGTGAATGAGTATTTAATACAGTTCTTTGAGTTTCATTTGTAACATTCAATTGACTCTATTCAATTTTCAGCTGCTACTACTATTGCAATACAATTCTTTAAAAAAATCTACAGAGTTTTATCTTTAAGATCAAACCCAAAATCATAACAAATAGTTCACTCAGTTACATTAGATGATGCACAATAGTAAATCTTCGAAGGAAAGCAGAGTTCAGCACTGTAGCTCATTTCATATACATTGAAAATATTTAAAGTTGATAAATGAGTGGTGCGTAATGTCAATCAGTGGTGTCCCTTGGCTAAAGAATCGATTGTTTATCAAATTTAACCAAAGTTGTGAAACATATCATCATCCATGAGGTAAATATCAAACAAAGCTTTAAAACAATGTTGCTAAGGCTTATGGTGTAAATCTTGCATGTAAAACAATTGATGCGAGAGTAGTGTAACCTCACTGAGGGATTCATGCAACATTAATACAATGAGCAGAACTGAACGATTTTCATAGTACACATTTGTTCCCCCCTTGAAGTTGTGTGAAATTGGATGGTTTTGATAGAAATACATTTCATTGATTTCAAGACAGGTTCCTCTGATCTTAGCAAAACCTCAGGTAACCATACAGCCATAGCAATGAATGTGATGTTTGGATTATTGTTGCTGTCAACAGGACTTTCCTTGTAAGTGGGTCTTAACCCTTTCTTTTCTTTTTTGACCAGGCGTGTCTCAGGCTTCTTTGTTTAAACATTTATTCATATACGCCTGGGAGATGTACATGGTCAAAGTTGGTGTAGAGCTCAAATTTCATTGCAGTAACAAAGGTTATATCCTATTTTTACAGATAACAAACTTACAACTGACTATTCTGACAGACAATAATGTACAATCAAAAGATTATGCATTTGTTTACTGCTATCTCCATCCAATCGTCTAGTTCACATTTCAAATTCACACGAATGACTGTTTCATCCAGTCATGTACAAACTGATACATATGACTATGTTATTCAATCATATCTAAACTAATATACACAATTATATTATCCAATCACATAATTACATGTTCACATCTTGAACTGTCATTACAATACTTTATCATTACAGAAAGTCTATATTGTTTAATTCTTTTCCTCTTTCACTCTCACTCAAGTTTAGTTCATTCCCATGTAACAGAGCTCAAGGGTAGAGGGAAGAAAGGCTTACATTTATCTGGCAACATCAGGGCATCCCAAAACATTTCACATTTGATGGTGTTCTTTTCGAGAATTACTGGTGTAAAATGAAGCACTCCACCCAATTTTCCAACAGCCATGGCTTACAATGTCATAATGATTGAATAATCTGTTTTCTTTTGGTGTTAGTTGAAAGATAAATGTTGGCCAATGTACCAAGGAGAATGTAATTGCTGTTTTTCAGAATTGTGCCATGGGATTTTTCATATCTGTCTGATAGGGCAGATTGTAGCTTGATGCAATGTTTCTTTCAAAAGACTAGAGGCAGGACAAGTTTACACATTGCACGCTCCAAGCCAACATGAGTTAAGAAATAGAACTCTTCAGGAGAAGTGTCCTTTATGTTGGTCATAGATGTATCATATGAGTTATGAGAGACCGGCATATATTGGATGCCAATGTCTGTGGACTTCTAGTGTGCATGACCAGTTCCAATGGAGCATGCCCTGAGATGTTGTTGTCCAGTGTCCAACATTGAGGTCTTTTAGAGCAAGTGGTGAGATGAAGTTGTCGGGTACCCTCTTTTACTACCCTGTCGAGAATTTTTGATTTCTACTTTCTTCAGCATGTTTAGTAACATAGAAAGCTGAATATTAATAAGGTGATTTATTTCATTAATAAGACTTTGAACAAACAATACTCCCCCTTCATTGGCAGTTTCCCACACCAAGAAGCTCGCCTTGCTGTGTGGTAGATGCATAAAATATGGAGCAAATTGCTTCTGACATTGAGAAAGGCCTTGCTGGATGTCCTGCATGATTCTGCCACAAAATTTGCCAGAGCTCATACAGTTTAGAGACCTATAGGGTTCTGCTCAACCCATCTGAATGCAATATAAAATTGTTATTTAGTCAGTGGACTATTTTTTTAAAAAATGAAGCAGAAACTTCTGTAATCGAGGGTCATACATTTATGTTTTACTTTTAAACTCACCTTCACTGCGAGTCTGATCTGAAGTGTAAAGGATGTGACCAAATGTGGCCAGAGGCATAAGATCGAGTAATAAGCATGCGGACTTTGTGATGTTACATTTGCATTGAAGCACAACAGGTAATCGAGGAACAGATGATTATCACTCCTTGAGTTACAAAATGTCAGCTGCCAGTATCGTGTTGGAAACTACTATCTCGTCATCCGAATGGATAGGATATTAAAATAAGCATAACTGCAGTTTTCTGATTTGTGGGACAGGAAGGGTGACAGATTTTGACATTGCACCACAGTGTAAAACAGATGCTTGCAAATTGGCCACCTGTTCTACATCTCTCCCAATTTTTATTTGCCTTCCATTTAAAATCTTCCCTGCTGTGTGCAATGCTTGATCCTACATAAAGTGATAGCTACTTGAGACAGAGTGACAGCTGAGTGAGAGGGTGCGATACTTAGAATGACAACTTAGTGAGGTTCTTGTGCATATTATAAAATTCTATTGAACAAATCAATTGAATGAAATATTAATGGACAATATGACCACAATTTTCAAATATACATTAACTGCACACTAATATACATTAACTGCACACAATTTTCCATCTTAAAGGGTAAGTGCCATGTGACAATGTGTGACAGACAATATATCTAGCATAACACCTGGGTAAAAGTGAATGGCACTTAGGTAAAGGATGAGACTGTAAGACATATCTATGTATATAATATATGAATCTTTAATGTCAGCTTTTATTGCCAATTTAAAAGTATTTTCATAAGTTTTGTGTAAATTAAGTGAGAGCAAAGATTAGTCAAAAACTAGATTTAGTAAAAATAACGTTTCTAATTCTAAACATTACTAAAACTCATGGAAGTGAGCAAGTAGTTAAATAAAAGTACAGTTTTCACAAGCAATGTTTTTCACAAGCAATATCTAACTTGATATGCAAGACTGATAAAGAGCTATACCCTGTCAGTAGAGCACAAAGATGATCCAAGTTCCCTATATTTAAAAAAAATATTTTTTAAATTGGGCAGCTTTCATTTCTTTTTCTTTCAAACATTGTCAAACCATAGACTTTTGCTGAAGTTGTGAACACAATGAACCCATGTTTTATGAAGGGAGGACACCTTTTACCTACTCGTCTGCCTCTGAAAGTCTAATAATTTATTGATTGAAAAAGATGATTTATTCTAGACATTTTGGGTAAGTACTAAGGAAGTGTATAACTACTGAGTGAGAGTGTGAAAAGGCTGAAGGATGTTCTGTTTGCAAATCATTGCAAATGACATGAAAGTTAGAACAAAATGCATTACATTCAGTAACATCTGGCAGGGCATGCAGGGCATATAGAATAATAATGTTTGGGTGGAACTGTGATATAAATCAAATAATACAATTCAACAGATTTGAATTCAAAACTGTTAAGAGTGATACACAACGTCTGGTCAGCTGCTTTCTATCATACAAAATTTTCGTTCTGGCTTGGGTTTGAGATTTGTTTGCCAATGCAAAAGCCCTGAGGCAATCTTCCTGCACACTGTGTCTTAGAACTTGTCTTTTCGACTGAGGCACGCATGCTTTTTGGATTGTAATAAAAATGAGTGACAGTGAGATGCATATCCTGATGAAAGCAAATAAAGCAAGATAATATCATCCATGAAGTAATAAGGTGTGACAGGATGTTTTTTTCCCTCGTTGGTTACTGCACCACATATAGATATTATTGGATAATGGAGCCTTGAATTACTATTTGTCTATTGTAGCTCTAGAAGCCAAGCAAGACAGGATAACCAGTTAGCAGTCTAGCCTGGTATTGATACTATTCCAGATTCCAATGATAAGCTTTTTAATGTAAAAGGGAAGAGGACATTAGCACCATTCTTTGCGCTTCTTGAATGGTCAATAACAGGACTGATGTTTGGGGAACTTGTTTGAAAGGTGTAGGAATATGATAGCAGCAGTTCGCTGTCTCATGACTGGACGTAGTGGAGAAAAGGGAAGAGAGAGAACTTGCGGCAAACATTATAGACATTTGTTGATCTAATGTTTGATTGTCAGTGCCCTGAAGTCAAGTGATTACCGAGAGGTGGAATTTTCCTCTTTGCAGCTAAACTGTTCTGTCCAGTGAGATTCATGACTCATAGCCTGCCATTGGCTCAGAGTGATTTTTCTGATGTAATCCTCTCCTCCTCAACTCACTGATAGAGCAGCCAGGTTCCTGGGAACCTTTCTTGGGGAATTATGCAGCAGCAAAGGCTCACTATGTTGGGAGCATTCAGCTTTCATGCCTTTAGCACCATGTTTAAAACCACAGCTACTCACCACTTCAGACATTGCAAGCCAGAACTGGCCCTCAAAGTCAATACCTGACTGTTATTATTGAACATATGACACAGAGAAAAGGAAAGCTTGCATACCTGAGTCACGGATAATGACCTGGGGTATTGATGGGTAGAATGGTGAAGGGGAGAGCATTCATTTTCCTATAGACCACCGCAGAAAACCACACCATCAGAGAACATTAGCCTGGACGCAGATCGCAGGCCAGACCAGTGCTGTGTCCCGGATGAAAAAGAATGTTCAATGGTATATTAAAAAAATCAATGATCATCCACGCTCCACAAGTTGAAACATCTTCTCTCTGTTACCTCATACTCACTCACTCTAACTCAGCTACTGCATACGTATCTCACCAAGACTACTCTCAATATTGTATGCACCACTCAATAGCTGTCATTCACCATACCCTCTCAATCTGTTAATCCTTCCTGCCTTCTGTGCTTTCTACTCGCAGAGGACATCTCACCACTTCTCTGCCTCTTGCATCACCACTAACTGATCTTTCACTTCCTTCCATCATATAGAATCCCTCCCTTTTCCTCACTTGGGAAAAATTGGTCTACACATGATCTGATGACTCAACAGTACCACAAAAAGCTTACCTGTATCCCTGGACTGTCTGTGTTTGATTTGCAGCACCAATTGTGTCTTAATTTCTGAACCAAAAGGATGTGAATCTCCAGATTCTGGTAGGACCAAGCACTTGACCGAACGTGATAAAAGCCTTGGTTTGGAAATGGATAAACACCTTGACTGACTATAGTCCCTATTTATTCCAATAAATATTGCTCCTTTTTGACTTTCACAAATGGCCAATTGTTTGAAGTTCACGTAGTGTGTTTGCCACATAAACTGCTGGCACATGCTGCAAACATTATGTTGACATAGTGTTATACAGCACAGCAAAAGGTGTATTGATCATGTTGATTGACTGTACACTGCTGTCCACCATCACAAGATGCCTGCCTCTCCCTGTGAACCGAAAAGAAATGTAAGCCACAGAGACTGGCAAACAATAACTGAGAACTAAAGATCCTGTGCATTTAGAAAGCAATGGAAGCCATTCGGAGGTTGGTAGGAGTAAGTGCCAAAGTCCGTGAGTGCACATTTAAAAAAAAAACAATGTGAAATATGCAGCCCACATATAAGTGCAAATGTGAGTAATTATTCAGAAAGCAAGGTCCATAAGCCAGACCTGATGTAGATGTATGAGACATCGACTGGGTAAAGCATGTAGTTCATGCTTCATGAACTCTGAGGTCCAGTGTTGAAGGGCTGAAATGGTGGCTGAGCTGGTCTGAGAGAAAATATGATGATGTGTTGAGGCTGGTGGTTGTGGATGCCAACATGCGTGGGTGGAGGATTGTCACCATGAAGCATGCAGGGACCTTGTTGTGAAGAAGCAGTTGTATGATGATGGGGCAAGATTTCCTCAATGCAAACTCCAGGTACCTGTCCTGACTTCTATATTCTAAATTTGTGCCCAATCCTTTCTCAATGAAGGAGAAGTGTTGACCTTGGGTTTTAATTATATGTAAATGCATGGAAATAAGTGGCAAAATTCTTAAACTGATATTTATACCTTGGGGGGAAAATCAAGAAATGTTGTCTCCATGTTGATCATCAAATATGTTTCATTTCATACCCTTCTCGCTGTTACTTATGTCAGACTGAGGAGGGGAGAGGAGAAAATTACACCCATGAGGACGATTGGCAATAGGCAATGCCATTGTGGACATCATGTTGCCCTTTGCATCAATGTAGATTCCTGCACCATTCTTGATGGCTGCTAGAGGAGCAGTACTGCAGGGATTTTGAGCTGCCAGGCAGCCTGTTCCAACATATTGCGGGGTTTTTAGCATGGAAGAAACAATGGTCATAGGAAATGCTGACCCTCTATCCATCAAAACATTGAAGTGCAAGTTGCAAGAATTACATAGCATCTACCCAGATCACCTGATAATTTTGGTCAATGCTCTAAATGAGAAGCTCAATCAACAAAGCCTTCTATTCCCTTCCCTCTTGTGCATTTGTCCAACTTAATCTTAAGTGCACAAAAAAGGGAGAGACCTGTTCAATCCTGAATGCTCCTCCAAGATTGTGTGAAATTTATACAAAGGAAATCACCTGTTATTCTTTAGATTGATGGCAAACTTATTATTTAATCACACTGAGTTAAAAACAAACATGTGAAATGCAAAATGCTACAACTCTCACCAGTTTTGTTTTTAAAGTGTGATTTCCAGGTTCAATAAAGAACATCCCTCAATATTTCAATTCACAAAGCTCATGTGAATATCATTGTCTAAATGTGCAACGTGACCAGATGAGAGTCCTTTGTTCATAATTTTAAAGGAGTTATGAGTCTTTTTACTCAAGATCTGAAAAGCTGCAAGAAAGCAATTTTGTACAAGATAGCTCATATATTAATGTTCAGATAATGTCACTTAAATTGAAATGAAAATTATACAGTTCTTATAATGTGATATAATGCAGTTTATACCTAGGTAACATTTTGGAAATCTACAATTTTATGCATGTCTCTGTATCAAACTTATGTTGGTTTTAGTGTTATCTCATGTTTATAACTTGTCTTGAGCCATCTGACCTGGAACATTAAATCTGCTCTCATCTCTCTACAGATGCCACTTGAAATCCCCCCTTCCCCTACCCATCCCCCAATCTCCTAAATCCCCCACGTTGCCAAAGCATAGAATTGTACAAGAGTCTTCAGGAACTGGAAAGGCAACGGTCATTTGACTTAAATAAAATTTCAGTGATACAAGGATACAATGGGTATGGGCATGATGAATCAGTTGCTTGCCTTTGTGCTATAAATTACTCTGTGAAAATTGACTGGCAAAATACTGACACTGACAACCATGGTAAAAAAAACAGAGATGTTAACAGAATTTTCAATTTTCCTGAACACTTCTGATTTTTAGCTTTGGAAATAAAGGTAAAAAATGAAGTTCAATAAAAATTGAGAATGGTCCAGTCAGACAGTGAAGAAGGAATAGAAACGAGTTGGAGGAATTTTAACCAAAGATCAGAATTAAAAAATCAACTATTGTTGGACTGCAAACCAATTCAAGTCAGTGACGCAGGGCGGCAGGAGTTAGCAATATAAAGATACAAGCAGCCGATTTTTGGATGAGCTCAATATTCTGGACGGTGGAAGATGTGAGCCTGATCATGAAAGCTTTCAAATAGTGACATCTGGAGCTAACAAAGACGTGGGCTATGGTCCAAATAGCCTGGGATTGAAAGGTGGTGCTGGTTCGCACACACACAAACTTGTGTTTATATTGACACATATCCAAACACACACCTTGAAAATCCAACAAACACAATGTTAGTCTGATCCTGCATATAAACAGTCTTCTGTTTAGCCCATAAACCCATGAACAACCCATTACCATTAAATATCCCATGTGAAAGTGGCACTCTAAATTCTCTATAACATAAACAAAACCTTTAGAAGGAAACTTATCAAGTTAAAACAACATTCACAATGGTGATGATGTAGTCCAGCTACCCCAAACATTCAGACCCCTGGTTCCCACTGCCCCCTCTCCATCCCATCCCCAGTTTTGGAAATGCGTCGATACATAGACGTACAACTTTTCTGTTTCTTCTTAGGCAGTAACTCGGGATTGAGGATGGCTTGCCTTCTCTCCCGTTCAGTGGTTTCTGAGGTAGTTGGTAAGTCCAGTGTGCAATCTGCACACACTGTCGCATGTGGGGCAGGTGGTGCTTGAAGTGCTGGTAGGTGGGTTGTTTCTGATTCCCCTATGGAAGAGGTTTGAAAAGTCCTGTGACAAATCAGAAACAGCAGAGGAACTGAGAAAGGAGGTGGTGGGGTAGAACTGGATGTTGTCAGCATAAATTCGAAATCTGATCTCCCTTCAGATTATGGCACACCTCCAGAAATATTTTCAACCAAAGGATTGCTGAGAGTTTCCAGAATGTCACTAATTTAGAGTTTTTAAAATGTACATAGTTGTGTTGTATTTTTTGTATTTTCTTTTAAGATTGTTAACAATCTGTTGAAGAGTTAAAATAATCTCGATCCCGTCCTGCTTTAAGCAGATTTGGAGGTAACAGTGTGATCGCTTACAAACTCCATCGAGTGGGCTGACAAACGTAGACCTGGATCAAATCAGATGACTAATTGCAACATCAGTACATCACTGACACCTGTTAAAGGAACATCTCTTGCGTTCTTGTTCTGAAAACCGATATATGGCTGCAGGTGTCACAATACTGTGTAACATTTGGCCAGAGCCTATTGCTGCATAAGTTTGGAGCAGCCTTGCTGTGGAAACTGCTCAGAATTTACACATGGGCTTCCTTCCGTTCGTAAAATAAGTCATAAATGTGCTTTTTTATGCACATTACTATTTCCTCGGATTTAATGAACAGAGGGAATGCTCCGATTATATTGTTTAGGTAATTATATTCTGTGCAGTGCAAAGGATTGAATGATGTTTCTCTTAATGCTAATAGTTTTAAATGCAGTCATAAATTAGAAGGCATTACATCAGCGATGCCATGACTGTGTACCCTTTGTTTGCATACCAATTCACCAAGATAAACCACAGTGCTCCATCATTGTATTCCATAAAAGCAAACTGATCCAAAGTTTTGGCTGGAGTGGAACTTAGCAACTGAATTCTGAATGGAAGTTCACAAGTCTGTCTCTCAACAGAATTAGCATAGGAGCAATGTTGTAAAGAAATGACGATAGTGTTACTGGTTCAAAATTATAAGGGTGCTGTAGTGCTAATTTTTATTTATGAAAATGTGTTGCTGGAAAAGCGCAGCAGGTCAGGCAGCATCCAAGGAGCAGGAGAATCGACGTTTCGGGCATGAGCCCTTCTTCAGGAATGAGGAAAGTGTGTCCAGCAGGCTGAGATAAAAGGTAGGGAGGAGGGACTTGGGGGAGGGGCGTTGGAAATGAGA
>NC_057719.1:22473567-22476859 GCF_004010195.1 Chiloscyllium plagiosum
CCTCCCCCTACCTTGTCTCAGTCAAATCCCTCGAACTCACCGCCTTCCTAACCTGCAACCTTCTTCCTGACCTCTCCACCCCCTCTCCGGCCTATCACCCTCACCTTGGCCTCCTTCCACCTATCGCATTTCCAACGCCCATTCCTCAAGTCCCTCCTCCCTACCTTTTATCTTAGCCTGCTGGACACACTTTCCTCATTCCTGAAGAAGGGCTCATGCCCGAAACGTCGATTCTCCTGCTCCTTGGATGCTGCCTGACCTGCTGCGCTTTTCCAGCAACACATTTTCAGCTCTGATCTCCAGCATCTGCAGTCATCACTTTCTCCTTGCTAATTTTTATTAGTGAATAATTCACCTTCCTTAAATTGTTCTTCAGCCTATTCTGAAATGCTAGCATTGAGTTACATGACAACATGATTTTGATGCACGTAGATACTTTTAGAACAACACAGCTGCACCACAGTACTGTGGCAGGGTTAGACACAGCACTCAAAAACAGTATTTTAAGATGGCAATCAAATATAAACAGTAAAATACGAATCATGAGTGGAAATAAATTTATATGTTGAGATGAAGTAAGATCTTTCTTTAGTGATTGTATCAAGGTCAGCCAGGTGGACCTCATAGAATCCTTACAGTATGGAAGCTGGCCATTCGGCCCATTGAGTCCGCACCAACCCTCCAAAGAGCAGCCCACCCTGGCCCACTGTCTTATCTTATCCCTGGAACCATGTATTTCCCAAGGCTAATCCACCTAGCTTGCACATCCTGGACACAATGGACAACTTAGCATGGGCAATCTACGTAGCTTGCACATCTTTGGAGTGTGGGAGGAAACCAGAGCACCCAAAGCAAACCAACGCAGGCAAGGGGCGAATGTGCATGGTCCGAACAGACAGTCACACGAGGGTGGAAGCAAGCCCAAGTCCCTGGTACTGTGAGTGCTAACCATTGAGCCACCGTTCCTCCTTTTACAGCATTGAATAGTTATTTCAGCAAGCCACCCTTTATTTACATGTGGAGTGTCGTAGAATATGAATTCCCTGATTGGAGCTGTTAACATAATCCAATCAAAGAGACCGAAGGTAGATTAGGCTATCTGGTCGGCATGGACAAGTTGGACTGAAGGGTCTGTTTCTGTGATGTACATCTCTATGACTCAGTATGAGTGGTGGTGATGTTGTGATGGGTGGGGTGTTGAGTTCTTCTGCTGTCAGTGCCTGTCAAAAAGCAATTGCCAGCAGCTTCACAGGTCCTTTTTTTCCAGTTTGAATGGTCCTGCTCCTACAAGTGATGGGGATATTATATTTTCTCAGCAAAGCTTTGAGGACATTATTAAAGCATTTTCTCTGTTCTCTTGGTAGTTGCTTGCCATTATAGAGCTCAGAGTAGGGAGCTTGTTTCAAGAGTCTTGTGTCAGACATGCTAAACGTGTGGTCTGCCCAATGCATCTGATAAACTGTAATCAGTGTGTCAATACTGGGTCTGTTGGCTGAAGAGAGGTCATTGATATTGAAATGCCTAACCTGCTATTAGATTTGCTGAATATTGCAGAAACATTTCTAGTGCTATTTCTCTGAAGCGTATCATCCATGTCTCTGATAGAAACAGCAGATAGAAACTGCCTGTGAGTTTGGTGCTGGGGTTAAGGCCTTTGTCATTAAACACTTTTATCCTCAGACAACAGAAGGCTGTGACAAAACAGTAGAGTTGATGTTGAGTTTCATCGTCAATGTCTGACCTTGTTGACAGGAGATTCGCCAGGGATCTTGATTGCCAGAGGTGCAATGTTGTAAAGTGGGGCGATGTGTTCCTGATATTTAACCTAAGGTTTAGTGTTGTACAAATGTTCGTGAATGCATCTGACTCTGTCAAGTTGGACCGAAGGGTCTGTTTCCATGCTGTACAGCTCTATGACTCAATGATTTGTATGATAGGAAGTTGACTGTCTGAACTGGCCACCAAGCACTTATTTGGTTCAAAGAAGGGAATATCATCTCTAGTTGGGCAGACTATACAGCATTCTCCTCAAATTGTGGACGCTTGTAGAAATTCATTAGGGTGAAAGGAAAGGCTGGTATGTATAGGGAATGCTGGCTAACTCAAGAAATTGAGGGTTTAGTTAAGAAAAAGAAGGAAGCATATGTAAGGTATAGACAAGATAGATCGAATGAATCCTTAGAAGAGTATAAAGTAGGAGTATACTTAAGAGGGAAATCAGGAGGGCAAAAAAGGGCCATGAGATAGCTTTGGCAAATAGAATTAAGGAGAATCCAAAGAGTTTTAACAAATACATTAAGGACAAAAGGGTAACTAGGGACAGAATAGGTCCCCTCAAAGATCAGCAAGGCGGCCTTTGTGTGGAGCCGCAGAAAATGGGGGAGTTACTAAATGAGTATTTTGCATCAGTATTTACTGTGGAAAGGATATAGACTGTATGGAAATAGATGGTGACATCTTGCAAAATGTCCATATTAGAGAGGAGGAGATGCTGGATGTCTTGAAACGGGTAAAGGTGGATAAATCTCCAGGACCTGATCAGGTGTACCCTAGAGCTCTGTGGGAAGCTAGAGAAGTGATTGCTGGGCCTCTTGCTGAGAGATTTGTATCATCGATAGTCACAGGTGAGGTGCCGGAAAACTGGAGGTTGGCTAACGTAGTGCCACTGTTTAAGAAGGGTGGTAAGGGTGGTAAAGCCTGGGAACTATAGACCAGTGAGCCCGACCTCGGTGGTGGGCAAGTTGTTGGAGGGGATCCTGAGGGACAGGATGTACATGTATTTGGAAAGGCAAGGACTAATGCGGGATAGTCAACATGGCTTTGTGCGTGGGAAATCATGTCTCACAAACGTAATTGAGTTTTTTGAGGAAGTAACAAAGAGGATTGATGAGGGCAGAGCTTCAGTAAGGCATTTGACAAGGTTCCCCATGGGAGACTGATTAGCAAGGTAAGATCTCACGGAAAGATCTCAGGGAGAACTAGCCATTTGGATACAGAACTGGCTCAAACGTAGAAGACAGAGGGTGGTGGTGGAAGGTTGTTTTTCAGACTGGAGGCCTGTGACCAGTGGAGTGCCACAAGGATCGGTGCGAGGTCCTCTACATTTTGTCATTTACATAAACAATTTGGATGCGAGCATAAGAGATACAGTGAGTAAGTTTGCAGATGACACCAAAATTGGCGGTGTAGTGGACAGCGAAGAGGGTTACCTCAGATTACAACGGAATCTTGACCAGATGGGTGAATGGGCTGAGAAGCGGCCGATGGAGTTTAATTCAGATAAATGTGAGGT
>NC_057719.1:22476865-22478383 GCF_004010195.1 Chiloscyllium plagiosum
ACTGTTGGAATATTGCGTGCAATTCTGGTCTCCTTCCTATCGGAAAGATGTTGTGAAACTTGAAAGGGTTCAGAAAAGAGTTACAAGGATGTTGATAGGGTTGGAAGATTTGAGTTATAGGGAGAGGCTGAACAGGCTGGGGCTGTTTTCCCTGGAGCATCGGAGGCTGAGGGGTGACCTTAGAGATGTTTACAAAATTATGAGGGGCATGGATAGGGTAAATAGGCAAAGTCTTTTCCCTGGGGTCGGGGAGTCCAGAACTAGCGGTGTAGGTTTAGGGTGAGAGGAGAAAGATATAAAAGAGACCTATGGGGCAACGTTTTCACGCAGAGAGTGGTATGTGTATGGAATGAGCTGCCAGAGGAAGTGGTGGAGGCTGGTATAATTTCAACATTTAAGAGGCATTTGGACGGATATATGAATAGGAAGGGTTTGGAGGGATATGGGCCGGGTGCTGGCAGGTGGGACTAGATTGGGTTGGGATATCTGGTTGGCATGGACGGGTTGGACCGAAGGGTCTGTTTCCATGCTGTACATCTCTATGACTATGACTCTATGACTATGACATTACCAGTCTCCAAGTGCTGCCAAACAACATGAAATTTATGTTCCTGAACAATGAAACCAGCACAGAGCGCATGTGAGTGTAAAATGGGATTTATCAAAGCAGGTATCATTACACCAACAGCCTTCTCCATATTTCTTGCTACAAACGCTCCACCTCATCCTCACTGAAGTCCATTGTTCAAGCTATGTGGTCTCCATTCCAGCTTCCAGATCAGCAGAACCTGTGTATTGCTATTTATACAGACAGCACTTGGATGTGTTCACAATCAGATGCTGCGTCCAAATGACTGTCAATTAATTTAAAGTAATTCACAGATTAAGTCAGTAGCTAGAAATGTGTAGTCTTCTTGAGAGATCTCAATAGAATGTCCATACTTGGATTATGTGCTGATTTATAATACTTAATATTATACTAATGCTTCATCGAAATGAATGCACGTTTTCTGAAGACATGCATTCACTAGAGATAGTCCCTTCTTTGCATCAAATATTATTGTAGCTGCTTGGTAGTCAATTTGACCAGTGAACTTTATACTGCACAAATCATAGTCATAGAGCTATGCATATTGAAACAGACCCTTCAGTCCAACGTGTCTATGCTAACCAGATTTCCCAAGTATATCTAGTTCCATTTGCTAGCATATAGTCCATATCTCTCTAAACCCTTCCTATTCATATATCCATCCAGATGTCTTTTAAATATTCTAATTGTGCTGACAGTGTGTTGCTGGAAAAGCGCAGCAGGTCAGGCAGCATCCAAGGAGCAGGAGAATCGACGTATCCTGCATGAGCCCTTCTTCAGGAATGAGGAAAATGTGCCAAGCAGGCTAAGATAAAAGTTAGGGAGGAGGGACTTGGGGGAGGGGCGTTGGAAATGAGGTAGGTGGAAGGAGGTTAAGGTGAGGGTGATAGGCCGGAGTGGGGGTGGGGGCGGAGAAGTCAGGAAGAAGA
>NC_057719.1:22478633-22480051 GCF_004010195.1 Chiloscyllium plagiosum
TGGAGGTTGGGTTGGTGGGGGGTGTGGACCTGATGAGGAAGTCACAGAGGGAGTGGTCTTTTCGGAATGCTGATAGGGAAGGGGAGGGAAATATATCCTTGGTGGCGGGGTCCGTTTGGAGGTGGCAGAAATGACGACGGATGATACGATTTATACGGAGGTTGGTGGGGTGGTAGGTGAGGACCAGTGGGGTTCTGTCCTGGTGTCGATTGGAGGGGCGGGGCTCAAGGGCAGAGCAGCAGGAAGTGGAGGAGATGCAGTGGAGAGCATCGTCGATCACATCTGGGGGGAAATTGCGGTCTTTGAAGAAGGAGGCCATCTGGGTTGTTCGGTATTGGAACTGGTCCTCCTGGGAGCAGATGCGGCGGAGATGAAGGAATTGGGAGAATGGGATGGCGTTTTTACAGGGGGCAGGATGGGAGGAGGTGTAGTCTAGGTAGCTGTGGGAGTCGGTCGGTTTATAGTAAATGTTCATGTTGATTCGGTCGCCCGAGATAGAAATGGAGAGGTCTTGGAAGGGGAGAAAGGAGTCTGAGACGGTCTTGGTAATTTTGAGGTTGGGATGGAAGGTGTTGGTAAAGTGGATGAACTGTTCAACCTCCTCGTGGGAGCATGAGGCAGTGCCGATACAGTCATTGATGTAGCGGAGGAAAAGGTGGGGGGGTGGTGCCAGTGTAGCTGCGGAAGATGGACTGTTCCACATATCCATTATGAAGATAAGGTGTTGGACATCCAGTCCCTGTACACCTCCATCCCCCATCACGAAGGACGCAAAGACCTCCGCTTCTTCCTTTCCCGCCGAACCAACCAGTACCCTTCCACTGACACCCTCCTTCGACTGACTGAACTGGTCCTCTCTCTGAACAACTTCTCTTTCCAATCCTCCCACTTCCTCCAAACCAAAGGAGTAGCCATGGGCACCCGCATGGGCCCCAGCTATGCCTGCCTCTTCGTCGGATATGTGGAACAGTCCATCTTCCGCAGCTACACTGGCACCACCTCCTCACCTTTTCCTCCGCTACATCAATGACTGTATCGGCGCTGCCTCATGCTCCCACGAGGAGGTTGAACAGTTCATCCACTTCACCAACACCTTCCACCCTGACCTCAAATTTACCTGGACCGTCTCAGACTCCTCCGTCCCCTTCCGAGACCTCTCCATTTCCATCTCGGGCGACCGAATCAACACGGACATTTACTATAAACCGACCGACTCCCACAGCTACCTAGACTACACCTCCTCCCACCCTGCTTCCTGTAAAAATGCCATCCCATATTCCCAATCCCTTCATCTCCGCCGCATCTGCTCCCAGGAGGACCAGTTCCAATACCGAACAACCCAGATGGCCTCCTTCTTCAAAGACCGCAATCTCCCCCTGACGTGATCGACGATGCCCTCCACCGCATCTCCTCTACTT